>NC_083475.1:4881075-4908575 GCF_030014155.1 Tachysurus vachellii
AGTGAAATGCTCCTGAACATTTGCCTTTAAAAGGGCTAAGGTCTATCCATCAGCCACTGAGACATACATTGAAACCAGAGGCAACTGTAAGGAGTGTCATGGCCACATTCACATGAAATGTGACAAAGAGCCTGAAATAAACTGCCCAGTGGTGCTCAACTGTTTAATTAAAAACACTGATGGTTCCCTTCACACTGGCAGTTCCAAGCGTGCCATGTCCGGTAACTTGTTGTGTGCAGGTTTCCAAAGAACTTTGTGAGGGTAGAATGGAACCCATGTATGGAGGGCATCGGAGGCAACCAAGCTGATGGATTTTGGAGATCCTGAGCCAAGTCATCTGCCTAATTTGGCCACCCTGTGCAAAGCAAAGCAAGAGAGAAATGACTTGGAGTTAGGTGACAAGGATCCCATTTTGTCTCTGCAAATGTTAAAATACAGTGAACCTCACAGTGGCAGCATTAAAGACATTGGACTGAACAAATTTTTCTGTCACTATTGGAGTCAAACACAAATGTACAAATCCTTATCACAGACGTCTACTAACCCAGTTGTGAGTTTTGATGCAACTGGCTCAGTAGTGAGGAAACTACAGAGACCAATTGGCAAATCTGGCCATATATTTTTGTATCAGGGTGTTCTGGCAGAACTCCAAAAGAGGTTGTGAGTGACTTTTCTCTGGCTTTG
This sequence comes from Tachysurus vachellii, assembly GCF_030014155.1. NCBI lineage: Eukaryota > Metazoa > Chordata > Actinopteri > Siluriformes > Bagridae > Tachysurus > Tachysurus vachellii. The sequence continues at coordinate 4,881,760 of NC_083475.1, forward strand.
CATGGAGCTCTGGTCAAGGCTTTTACTCCTCATCCTGATCTAAAGACCTACATCAATGAGTGTTATGGTGTCTTACTTGGTAAACAGTCAGCAAAAGTGCCACCTTGTTTTGTTCAAGTTGATGTTGCACATTGCATCAAGATGATCTGCCAGTGGGACTGCTTGAAGAAAAAACAGCAAGTTCTGCCAATGTTGATGCAATGTTCAAAAACATCAAACATGGTCTTTTCAAGCATGAAAACTTGCCTATTCGGGTGGATCGATTTATTGCACGACATCTGTCCTTCACTGAAGGCAACATGCGGATTTGTTCTGCAAAACAAAAAGGTAAGGAAAAAGGTGAAGAAGATGCAGCTTTTGGAACAGTGATCGTCACAGGAGCCAATACACTACCCACCACAACGTCCAGTGTAGATGGAAAACCAGAAATGGGAGCTTCCTGTTCTGGGAAGTCTGATACTGTCACTGTGTCCATCCAACAAACAAAGATGCTGTTGAAAACTGGAGAGGCTTAGCGGTTCCACACAAAAAGAGGAAGATGAATTTTTACCTCTCTCCTTGTCCTGAATGGCTCCATGCAGATCCATCTGTGACGGGGAAAAGATTGAAAGTGGAACTGCTGAAAAATGGAAATAATCAACAGCCTGTTAAACTCAAGAAATCAAGAATCTCTGTGTTGAACACATGTGCATTCGATGCTTTTTGTCAATGCTTATGTTGTGCTTTCTGTGATAGTGTCACCTTTGAATATTGAATATTGTTTGCAGTGAGGATTCCAGCAATCTCCTCCAGTTTGTGAAGTCCATCACCACAAAGGGTCTGAATGTACAGAATGAATAAAGAGGGCAGAGCTGCTGAGTGGAATATTCAAAGCTGTCTAATTGAAGTCTGGTGCTCTCCAAATCAATGCACAATGCCACATCTCCACTGTCATTGAAAAGTCAATGACAAAACGTGCGTGTGTTTCCTTCAGAAAACAGTGCTCCTCACAGTACTGTGCCCTCAGCACACAAGTCACAAGGGAAATTCCATTTGTTTGTACTTCTGTTGCTGTACTTCAGGCTTCTGGCATGGGTCATCTTCAGACCGCAGTTGAAGAAGGCCTTAACCTCCCGGAGTCCCCCTGTCTCAGGCCAATCCAAAGTCCATCACAGTGTCCCTCTGCATTTAAGACAGGTAGCTCAGGAAAAGTGCTCTGTGCAGGGAAAGTTTCTCACAGTTACAGACTGGGAGAGCTTCTGTGGATTGACACTGACCTGGGAAACAACGCTACAGAATTTCCTTTGTGTGAATTATGATGCTCCAAGGACAGAGATTTACTTTAAGGGCAGTCATTGCTTTCAGAGCAAGTTTAACCCAGGATGCTCTTGGATATTATGTGGCCTATTGCAGGAGGTCTCCATGTGTCTGGGAGATGTATGACGACCTGAGAAGTGGAGTGACAGGAGCGTCAGAAAACAACAAAATGCCACATGCTGTTTTCTACACAAAAGACTGATTGCATCGTTGAAATTCAATTTATTTTTATAAAGTTTTTTTTGTATGCCACACACCATTATTTTCCTACTCCTGTTTAGAGAAGTATCTGCATTTCTGGAAGTTGGTTTTGATGTTTTACTAAAGTCTGTGTGATATTTTTGGCTTGAAGAATACTGCCTTGTCAGTATTAAGTGTTTTTAAGTTTAAGTTTTTAAAGGTCCATTTTTTTGTTACTGGATTTTTGATTAAATTTCAAAAGTAAAATAATTTTGGCTTAATACATTGAGTCATAAGTTTCTACATATACACACACACACACACACACACACACACACACATATAGTATACACACACACACTTCTATTTGGCAAGGATGCATTAAATGGATTAAATGAATTAAAAAGAGTAAAGACATTTATGTTGTTAAAAACATTTCAGTTTCAAATGCTGTTCCTTTTACCTTTTTACTCAAAGAATCCACATAAAAATTCTTAATTGAGCACAAAATATAATTAATATTTAAGCATCGAATCATGGTATCAGAATGATTTGTGAAAGATCATGTGACACTGAAGACTCGAGTAATGATGCTAAAAATACAGCTTTAATCACAGGAATAAATGACACTTTACTATATATTCACATAGAAAACAGCTTTTACATTGATATTGTCACAAGCAACGAGCCGCCGTCCGAGCGTCACCATAGAGACGCGTCCCCGGAGTATTAGCACTTCCCATCAACCATCCGTCACTCTGATTACCACCGCCACCTGATCCTCATCTCCGCTCTCTATTTAACCACACTTGAACTTCTTACCGGGGGGCACGGTGGCTTAGTGGTTAGCACGTTCACCCCACACCTCCAGGGTCGGGGTTCGATTCCCGCCTCCACCTCGTGTGTGTGGAGTTTGCATGTTCTCCCCGTGCCTCGGGGGTTTCCTCCGGGTACTCCGGTTTCCTCCCCCGGTCAAAAGACATGCATGGTAGGTTGATTGGCATCTCTGGAAAATTGTCCCTAGTGTGTGATTGCGTGAGTGAATGAGTGTGTGTGTGCCCTGCGATGGGTTGGCACTCCGTCCAGGGTGAATCCTGCCTTGATGCCCGATGATGCCTGAGATGCCCGATGACGCCTGACGCACAGGCTCCCCATGACCCGAGGTAGTTCGGATAAGCGGTAGAAGATGAATGAATGAATGAATGAACTTCTTACCAGTGCAAGGTCTCGACTTGTCTTTGTACTGTCAGTCTGAACATTTTCCTGTATTCTGATTTCCCGTTGAGACTCTCCTGATTCTGACTTCTCTGATTGTTTGCTGCCTGCCCCGACCTTTTTGTCTGTTCTCGATTACGATTTTTGCCTGTCCCCTGATACTAGTGTTTTTCCCGTCCTGATCTCTGCCTGTCTGACTTCGTTTGTGTGTATTTAATAAACTGTTGCAAATGGATCCCCAGCCGTATGCCTCCTCCTTACAGATATAATATTAAACTGTTTTATTGTATTTATGATCTAATAAATTCAGCTTTGATCACAGAACTAAATTACACTTTACTTTATATTCAGAGAACAGATTTCACAACATTTCTGTTTTTACTATATTTTTGATGTATGTACTGTACATACAGCTTAAGAGACTTTGAACAATCTTAATGTTTTCAAAGTTCTGACTTTTACTGTATATGTTTATATGCTTATTGGTGCGTGCATTTATGACAATGTTACTCACATAAGAACATAGAGTACCAAGTAAAAACACTTACCTTGGAGTTTATGTTACATTCCACACATCGCTGTGTCCGTTAAAAGCTGAAAGCGCATGGTAAATAGATAACAGTTTAGTGAGTGCGACTATTTATGTGATTTGGTTTGCCATATGGATCTTACCTTGACTTGCCTGAGTGACCTTAGAATGACCACCTAATATTATTTTAATATTTAATAAACCGAAACAGCACAAACAAAACTTTTAGCAGCACAAACCATCACAAACGAAGCACAAACGAACGAGACTATTTTGGGTAAATTTGGAGCAGGTGGGGGGGCTGAGTGACCTAGATTTAACTATAATTATTCTTTTAATATCTAAAAAACCAAAGCAGCACAAACGAAACTTTTTGCAGCACAAACTGAGCACAAACAAATGAGACTATTTTGCTGACGTTTTGAGTTGTTTGGGGGCAACTTCACGCTGGTAACAGTGTTGACGCGGCAGCTAAAGTTAGAATGAACTTGGTGGAAGAGACGGAGACTGACTGACGGATTGAAAATGATACGAAAACATAAATCAGGGAACCAGAAACGCCATGAAAAGAAGGAGAGGGAGGCCAAAAGAGCTGCTGTATCCCAGTCAATCAAGACATTCTTTATGACAGTTTAGTGGTGTCTTTTCTGGGCCCGATTTACTTTTGCGGGAAAACTGCTGCCGGGCTGTCAGGTTATTTTTATTTATTTTCAAAAAAAATATATATATACACATATATATATATATATATATATATATATATATATATATATATATATATATATATATATATATATATATATATATATAAAAGAAAAAAAAAAATTCTTTTGCGGCACGCAAAAGAAAAACTGGATACGAGTCATGACGCATGTCGCAAGCATTATATTGTATAAAGCGCTTATACATATAAAAGTAACATTATGTCACGCACCTGTCTGCTGATGATGCTTTTAATCATATTCAGAATCACAAAATGAATTTATTGAACTCTGTGGAAAAAAGGTCTTAGAAGAAATATTGAAGGAAAGGGAGAAAACAATTTATTATTCTGTGATTTGTGATGCAACTCCTGATTATTCTCACATGGAGCAGAATGTGATTCCTTTAAGATATGTTGCAAACAAAGAGGATGATCAGTGGGAGATAAGTGAGCGTTTTTTACAGTTCAAAGCGTTCACTGGTAAGACTGGCCTGGAAATATCAGAACTGACACTGAAGACTTTGGGGGAACATTCCATTGATATTTTATATCATGATATATTCCAAGGTGGTGGCATGAACTTCCCCTAGAGGTCCAGACAGCTGAGTCACTGGCTATTTTCAAGCGGCGGTTGAAGACCTATTTATTCAGGAAACACTTCAACTAGCACTTCTTTCCTTATCTTTTGCATTAAAAAAAAAAAAAAACACAACCTTTGACACTCTTTCATTGTAACTTTGAACAAATGTTTTAAACTCATGGTATCTTAAGCATTAATGTTATTGTTATATAATGTAATGTTAATATAACAAGCAATGTTAGAGATTTAAGCACTTATGTACGTTGCTCTGAATAAGGGCGTCTGCCAAATGCTGTAAATGTAAATGTAAATTTCAGATTGCAGATGACAAGGGTATGATAATGGGGCAAATATGTCCGGCAAAGTAAAAGGGGTTCAGGCTGAAATAAAGAAAATAAACCCTCTTGCCATATATTCACCCTGTGCCTCGCACTCTCTGAATCTTGTTGGTGTACAAGCAGCAGAGTCTTGTCCTGATGTTTCCACATTTTTTGGCTGTTTGAACCGCTTGTACAATCTCTTTAGTGCAAGTCCCGAGCATTGGGCAATAAAAGTCAGACTGGCTGCTCCCTTCAACGCTTATCAGAGACCAGGTGGAGTGCACACATAGCTGCAGTTAAACCTGTAGCAAACCACTTGCCATCAATTATAGAAGCTCTGGACACCATCCTTGCAAAGTGCAGGAGGCCAGTGGTCTAAAACAGTACTTCATGTCCTTCAAAGCCAAAGTACTTCTCACTGTATGGAAGAAAATGCTGCAGTCCATTGAAGACAGAAACCTAATTCTGCAATCAGAGAAAATTTCAATCTACAGGATGCAGCTCCAGAGCATTTTTGGAGAGGTGTGTGTTGCAGTGCACATCTGCACCCTACATGTCTCTGTTTCTGGTGCAGAAAGAGCTTTCAGCAAATTGAAGCTTGTCAAAAACTATCTCAGGTCTACGCAAACTCAAGAAAGGTTTAATAGCCTTGCCTGACTTTCAGTTGAAAGCCAACTAAGCAGACAACTGGACTTCAAAGACCTCATAAGTGACTTTGCCAACAAAAAGGTCAGACAATGGGATTTTGGTTCATCCTAGGTGAAGTGACATAAAAGGTCATGAAGGGTTAATGATCAAACCGATCTTTCTTCTTCTTTTGGTTTTTCCCTTCAGGGGTCGCCACAGCGAATCATCTCTCTCCACCTATCCCTATCTTCTGCATCCTCAACACTTGCACCCACTAGCTTCAAATCCTCATTAATTACATCCGTATACCTCCTCTTTGGCCTTCCTCTTTGCCTCCTGCCTGGCAGCTCCATGTCCAACATTCTCCTACCAATATACTCACTCTCCCTCCTCTGAACATGTCCAAACCATCTTAATCTTTCCTCCCTAACTTTGTCCCCCAAACGTCCAACATGGGCTGTCCCTCTGTTGTACTCGTTCCTAATAGTGTCCAATCTTGTCACTCCCAAAGAGAACCTCAACATCTTCAGTTCAGCTACCTCTAGCTCTGACTCCTGTCTCTTCTTCAGTGACACTGTCTCTAAACCATACAGCATGGCCGGTCTCACCACTGTCCTGTACACCTTCCCCTTGATTCTTGCTGATATTTTCCTATCACACAGAACTCCTGACACCTTTCTCCACCCACTCCAACCTGCCTGTACTCGCTTCTTTAGTTCTTTCCCACTCTCTCCATTACTCTGGACTGTTGACCCCAAGTACTTAAACTCCTGTACCTTCTTCACCTCTTCACCCTGTAACCTTACTGTTCCACTTCCCTCCCTTTCATTCACACATATGTACTCAGTCTTACTACGACTGACTTTCATTCCTCTTCTCTCCAGTGCAAACCTCCACCTCTCCAGGTTTTCCTTCTCCTGCTCCCTGCTTTCACTAAAGATCACAATGTCATCTGCAAACATCATCGTCTAAGGAGACTCCTGTCTGACCTCCTCTGACAACTGGTCCATCACTATAGCAAACAGGAAGGGGCTCAGAGCCGATCCCTGATGCAGTCCCACCTCCACTTTGAACTCCTCTGTCTGACCTACAGCACACCTCACCACTGTCCTGCTCCTCTCATACATGTCCTGCACCACTCTGACATACTTCTCTGCTACTCCTGACTTCCTCATACAGTACCACAGGTCTTCTCTTGGCATTTTGTCATATGCTTTCTCTAAGTCTACAAACACACAGTGCAACTCCCTCTGACCATCCCTATACTTCTCCATCAACATTTTCAGAGCAAAAATTGCATCTGTTGTGCTCTTTCTGGGCATGAAGCCATACTGCTGCTCACAAATTTCCACCACCTTCCTTAACCTAGCTTCCACTACTCTTTCCCACAGCTTCATTGTATGGCTCATCAACTTTATCCCCCTATAGTTGCTGCAACTCTGCACGTCACCCTTATTCTTAAAGATCGGCACTAACACACTCCTTCTCCATTCCTCAGGCATCCTCTCACTTTCTAAAACCCTGTTGAACAAACTAGTTAAAAATTCCATTGCTGCCTCTCCTAGACACTTCCAGACCTCTACCGGGATGTCGTCAGGACCAACTGCCTTTCCACTTTTCATCCTCCTCAAAGCCTTCCTGACTTCATCCTTTCTAATCTTATCTACTTCCTGTTCCACAGAGTTCACCCCTTCTACTCTTTTTTCCCTCTCATTTTCCTCATTCATCAGCTCCTCAAAGTATTCCTTCCATCTCCACTGTACACTCTCCTCACTTGTGAGCAGCCTTCCATCTCTATCCTTAATATTTCTAACTTGCTGCACATCCTTCCCATCTCGATCCCTCTGCCTAGCTAACCTGTACAAGTCCTTCTCTCCTTCTCTAGTGTCTAACCTAGTGTACAACTTGTCATATGCCTTCTGCTTGGCCTTAGACACCTCCCTCTTCACTCTGCACTGTAACTTTGTATTCCTTGTATTCCTGTCTATTCTCTTCAGTCCTGTCCATATCCCACTTCTTCTTGGCTAATCTCTTCCTCTGGATACTATCCTGAACTTCCTCATTCCACCACCAAGTCTCCTTATCTTCTTTCCTCCTTCCAGATGACACACCCAGCACCTTTCTCCCTGTCTCCCTGATCACTTCTGCTGTAGTTTCCCAGTCATCTGGCAGCACTACCTGACCACCCAGAGCCTGCCTCAACTTCTGTCTAAATTCCTCACAACATTCCTCCTTTTTCAGCTTCCACCACTTAGTTTTCTCCTCTATCTTTGACCTCTTCCTCTTACAGACCATCAGAGTCATCCTACACTCCACCATCCTATGCTGTCTGGCTACACTCTCTCCCACTACCACTTTACAGTCACTAATCTCTTTCAGATTGCCTCTTCTACAAAGGATGTAGTCTACCTGTGTTCTCCTACCTCCACTCTTGTAAGTCACTTTATGTTCCTCCCTCTTCTGAAAATAAGTGTTAACCAAAGCCATGTCCATCCTCTTAGCAAAGTCCACTACCGTCTGTCCTTCAAGGTTCCTTTCCTTAACTCCAAACTTGCCCATCACCTCCTCATCACCTGTGTTCCCCTCACCAACATGTCCATTAAAATCCGCTCCTATCTCCGCACTCTCTCACCCTTGGGAATACTCTCCATCACCTCATCTAATTCACACCAGAATCTCTCTTTCTCCTCTAACTCACAACCTACCTGCGGGGCATAACCACTAACAACATTCAACATCACCCCTTCAATCTCTAACTTCAGACTCATCACCCTGTCTGACACTCTCTTCACCTCCAGAACATTCCTCACAAACTCCTCCTTCAGGACCACACCTACCCCATTTCTCTTACTATCCACACCATAATAAAACAGCTTGAATCCTGCTCCTATACTATGAGCCTTGCTACCCTTCCACTTGGTCTCCTGTACACACAGTATATCCACCTTCCTTCTCTCCATCATATCAGCCAGCTCTCTACCTTTCCCTGTCATAGTACCAACATTCAGAGTTCCTACTCTCAGTCCTACACTCCTACCTTTCCTCTTCTCTCTGTCTGTGCACTCTCCTCCCTCCTCTAATTCTTCGACCAACAGTAGCCCAATTTCCACCGGCGCCCTGTAGGTCAACGGCGCCGATGGCAGTTGTTGTTAACCCAGTCGGCCGATCCTGTATGAAATTCGTACTGACGATTCGCATGGTTAGATTTGGCAATATTTTACGCCGGATGCCCTTCCTGACACAACCCTCTCTATTTATCCGGGCTTGGGACCAGCACAGAAGTCACTGAACTGTGACCCCCATGGCTAGATTATGATCAAACCGATATACATATAATAATCATTCATATAATTTTCATAGTTGTTTCAAAGTTCATTACTGATTGAAATTGGTTTATTGTTTGTTCTCCATTTCTTTTTATCTATAATGTTATATTTGAATCATATATTTTGCTTTAACTGATGTTCAGTAAAAACCTTTATTTACATTTATTTGTTATCTGTTTTGTTATATTTTAAGAAACCCCTATTAGATTACATGTGGGCCTCCATGTTCATATATTGTATAATAAATGATATTAGTGGAGTGGTGTGGGGGGCCACATCAACATTTTTTCAGGGGGCCCCCGAATACTCTAGCTACGGCCCTGCTCACGGATTTGTATCCCCTCCCTCATTTTAGACACCTGAAGTCCACAAGCACGACAACAGCTCCACAAACAACGTGTTTAAACTTAATTTTTTTTAAATATGATAGAGGGCTGGATGACCAGACTTTGTCAACTTTTCAAGAGGAGAAGGTAAAAACCAATACGATACGAATAATGCACAGATTCCTTGGCTTAATGCAAGTGTATATAGTTATTTAATAATAACATATTAACCAAATAAGTCTTTAAATAATTATATAAAATTGCATAACTATTTAAAATTGCATGCTACTTTTAAATGCACGAATGAAAGTAGCAACTGATTAAAATATTATTTAAATATTATTTCTTAAAATATCTCCACAGGCATTGTGACACTCTGGGAGCTTGTGAACATCGCGGGAGCTGACCTGTCGAAGGTGGAGGACCTGGCAGCGCGTATGGGAATGCGGCCCCTGCGTGTTGTCAGTCAACTCTTACACCGCTGGAGGTCCTCCGTAACATCTGAGGAGCGTGTTCGGCTGAGGGACTATCAGTATACAGAGACCGGTCCTGCAGAGGAGGAACCCTTTTCCGCAGCTGAACATCACTCCTGACCTCGACGGGTGTGAAGTTCCCCTCCTGGAGTGCCGGGGGCGAGGCGGAGATGGACTTTGGGACAGTGTTGGGGAAGCTGCTCTACAGAGCCTGTGTTAAGGTTTTAAATAAGAAAAAACTGAGTGTGAGGGTCGACACCCTATGGAGAAATGTACTTGGTTTTAATGATGATATTAAACCAGAGTGGAGACACTGTACAAACCAGCGTTAACCAAAAATCAATAGTACTGACAGATTTTAATTTCTATAACAGCATGAATAACCTGCACATGTTTCAGTCAGTGTGGTGTTGTAACAATGGTCTATGTGCTGTCATTGAAGGAGAACTAAGCTTTGCACCAGAGCTAAGCTAATGATGATTATTAGTATTATCAGTTAACCTAATTTATTTGAATTATTTTAATACTCTTATTTATTTATTTATTTATTTATTTATTTATTTATTTATTTATTTATTTATATATTTATTGAGTCACGCTGATTGTTGTTTTTTACATGACTTGTGCAAATAAAGGATCTCTCTGTGTCTCTCTCTGTGTCTCTCTCTCTGTGTCTCTCTCTCTCTCTCTCTCTCTCTCTCTCTCTCTCTCTCTCTCTCTCTGTCTCTCTCTCCCCTCCCTCCATCATGGAATAACAACTAATTTTTTCATCTGATAAATAAACTATGAATTACTCCAACTATTTATAATGTAACAAAAAAACACACCAACATAGCTAAATAAAATACATTCCCATAAACAAAAAACAAACACAAAATATCCTGATTGCTGGATAAATAGTTTAATCTGTGATTTGTAATGACAAAGTTCCACAGTCATAATGTCACATATTCATAACAAACAGACTGTAGGATTACAATTAAAACCAGGTATTAAAATAATATGTACAGCATTTTAAAAGGATATATGTGTTTCTAAAATCTAACCAAAAAAGTAAACAAATTCTTTTTACTCTTACCATCTGATGATCAAATTTGTGAGGTTTAAATTTATTCAGTGTTAAATACAGGAGAGATGATCAGTGGTGCTGCATTTTTACCTTCTTCATTGAAACATGGACTGAACAATGGATAGAGTTTCTCAGTGAAAGTCTGACCAGTGAAAGAGTAGATATGAGATCTGGACTTCACATCATAAAAGGAGACCAGACCCCCCTCATAGTCCACAAACACCCCCACAACCTCCACCTCTCTCAGTCTGAGGCGGACAGAGGGACCAGCACAAGCCTTATACTGATTCTCATTCCTCAGGATCACAATCCAGAATCCATTCTGAGGAGTCGGTGTAATTGTCCTCTTCCTGTTAATGTTCTCTCTCGTGACTCCTAATGTCCATTCAGTTTTCCCTCTGACCTGCACCTCATAATAAAATCTCCCTGAGCAGAAACTTTGCTTTCCCAGAACACAGATACACCAGTTAAACCTCTGTGGTGTATCAGGGAGATTCTGTCTTTTGTCTCCATCTGTCACTTGTTTTCCATCAGCAGATAGGATGAGATATGGATGAGCTGTATCAGGATCCAGAGTCACATCCACTGAGAGAAACACAGTGTGTGATATGAGTAAACGTAAAAAATATTACATCATCATCCAGTGGATCATATTCATTATTGATTTATAAAAGGATTTGTAGATTTTTTTTAATTTTATTTCATTGAAATTTCAAAAATACAGTTTATAATAGGAGTCTGTTACAGATACGAAATATAAAAAGGTTCCTTCTGAAATTTTAGTGATTAATTTGTGTTCGTAATGTTTGTTTTTCAGGAAATACACAGAAAGAGTCACAGAACATGAGAGAAAAACATTTGAGGTAAAAACGTTGAGTGTCTCTAGTGATAAAAATCTGGGACGTTTTACATTTAGAAATAAAACATGGGACTCTCAAGTGATTGAGAGAAACTATGTGTTTATATATTCTTTTTTAACTGTATGATTATAAATCTCTCAGCCTTCTTTGTCCAGCAAAACAACAACATTCCCCTCTGATAGACAAAGAGTTTTATACTCATCACTTTTCCACATACACGGTGTAACAAATCATTCAGAATCATTCAGTATTTCCACACAATGTTTTACTAACATCTAGAATCTTTCATTTCTACAAGTGAAGCTGAATTCAATACAATCATAAAGCTGAACAGTGAAGGGGAAAGAACAGGGATTTACTCCAAGTTGTGGAATTTGGACTCAAACCTTTGGGGGTTTATTTAATGTCAGGACACAAAACAGTTATTTTGAAAATCCGAATTATAAAATATGAATCTCTGAACATCTAAAAAATGTCAATTAAATCTTAAATCTAAATTTTAACTCCTGCACATGGATTCACATAACTTCTCATTACATAAGAAAATTTTGATATGGAAAGTAAAATTAAAAGTATCTAGTGTAACGTTTACTTCCAGTTAGCTGTCATCAACAATAATGTCTCTGCACTAGAGCTTCTACCAGTTACTTTATAAAAAAATTATTTCTCCTGTGTTTATGTGACTCATACTATTTATGGTTTTACAAATCATCACATTTAATAAATAGATTTGGTGTGAATGAATTTGCTTCCAGACATTTTTTTACATTAAAATAAATTAATTGAAATAAAATTAGCTTTGTAAGATTTGCAGTGTCTCTACATAATTCCCATCATTTTATCTAGCATTCAGTCAATCTACTGATTCAGTCCATCCATTCATGTCTAATCTATCTGTTGTCCACAAGCATTTATGATTGTTTCATTAAAAATATTATACAGAGCATAAGTCCAAATGAAGGCAGTCTGTAACTGATTAAAACATATAAACATTCATTCATTCATTCATCTTCTACCGCTTATCCGAACTACCTCGGGTCACGGGGAGCCTGTGCCTATCTCAGGCGTCATCGGGCATCAAGGCAGGATACACCCTGGACGGAGTGCCAACCCATCACAGGGCACACACACACACACTCATTCACTCACGCAATCACACACTAGGGACAATTTTCCAGAGATGCCAATCAACCTACCATGCATGTCTTTGGACCGGGGGAGGAAACCGCAGTACCCGGAGGAAACCCCCGAGGCACGGGAAGAACATGCAAACTATACACACAGCGGAGGCAGGAATCGAACCCACATCCCTGGAGGTGTGAGGCGAACGTGCTAACCACTAAGTCACCGTGCCCCCACATATAAACATCATTTATTTATTTATTTGTTTGTTATTTGGTGTTATTTCTTTGGGGCAGTGGTGTTAAACTGGTTAAGTCTCTGTGTTGATGAGCAGAGGATTGGGGTTAAAGCTGCCCCTGCTGGGCCCCTGCGCAAAAGGCCCTCTGCTCCAGAGGTGCTGCTTCTTCTTATAGTGAGATTTGAACATTTTACTATGTATAAGATGAAGACAGAGGAGAATCTGGGACACCAGTGGATTTTCCTAGAGTCTGTACTTCTGAACTTACTGTAGCTTGTTCAAATACATAATGCCTTGTTTCTGTGTTTTGTGAGAATAAAATGATCCATATGAATTCAGTGAAATGTTGAAGAGCTTGACATGTATTGTGTTACCTGATAGGATACTGAATAATCACATTTTAAATGTTTCCTCTCAAGTTTGTTAGTTATTTGTTTGTTTACTTGTTTGTTTTGTAGTTTTACACTAAAAGGTAGATGTTTGGGTAAATGATGAAGATTGAAGAAATCATAACTCACACCACCATAAGCAGTTACACTCATTTACACACACACACACACACACACACACACACACCACACATTCCCAAACACACTCTCTCTCTCTCTCTCTCTCTCTCTCTCTCTCTCTCTTTCTGTCATCAGTGAGAACATATGGAGATTTTCCTGATTCTGATGAGAAATATAAAATATTTTCCTTTTGTATCTTTACTTTAGTGACATATTTGTGTTTGTGATTTTTATCACTCAGGAAAGACAGAAAGAGACACAGAACATAAGAGAAACACATTTAAGGAAAAATCTTGATACAGATGGACAAAATAGTTCAGTAATTGTCTCTATACAGTAAACTGTGTCTGTAGTTTAGGTCTGAAAAACACAGGCCTGAATTTCTACACGTTTTCTTTAACTGGTATAAAAAAATATTTTATCAAAGACACTTATTTAGGGTTAGTGTTAGTGTAAAAATGACTTTTATGTTCAAGTTTATCTGTAAATGACAGAAACACTGCATGGTGTAAAAACTATTTTCTAACTGCATGACTTTAAAACTCTCACCTTTTGGACAGCATAAAGATTACATTTACCACTGATAGTCAAAGAAATCCATCTTTTATCATGCAGTTAAAAACGGTATAAAGTTAATCTCTGTACAAACATACATCTGTTCCTGCAATATTTTATTAGTGAAAGGTAAGAAGATGATCAGTGTTTCTAAAGTAGAAAAGTGTCAGGGTTGGTCGGAAGGGAGGACTCAAATGCAGGACGCCGATGTAAATAATTAAAGTCTTTAATGAGTTCAACACAATAATCAGGCAAGGCAGACGAAGACTCAGCGTAATAAACAGTCCAATAATCCAATACACAGGCAGGCAGGGTAATACAGGGCAGGCAAAACACAGAGTGAAAACAGTCCAATAATCTGGTACACAGGCAGACAGAGTGATACAGGGCAGGCGAAGACACAGAGTGAAAACAGTCCAATAGTCCGGTACACAGGCAGGCAGAGTAATACAGGGCAGGCGAAAACACAGAATGAAGAACAGTCCAATAATCCGGTACACAGGCAGGCAGAGTAACCAGAGTACCCCTCCCTCCACTGGGCGTCTCATGACGTCCCTCCAGGCTGGTCAGGATGGTCACGATGAAACTGCTCGATGAGGTCAGCATCCAAAATGTGGTGAGATGGAACCCAGGAGCGATCCTCTGGACCGTAACCCTCCCAGTCAACCAGATACTGCCATCCCCTACTGTGACATCTGGAACGCAGGAGCCGGCAAACAGTGTAAGCAGGGCCCCCATTAATGAACCGGGCAGGTGGAGGGGGTCTGGTGGAGGGAACCAGCGAGCAGGCTTGAACTGGCTTGAGTCTGGATACATGGACGCTAGGGTGAATACGTAGGGCTCTGGGGAGCTTGAGTCTGACCGCTACTGGATTGAGCACCTTGGAGATACAAAGCGTGGGGCAATTTTCCTGCAGGTAACCTTAAGCGGCAGGTCTCTGGTGGATAGCCAGACCCTCTGACCAACACGATATGGGGGTGCCGGACAGCGCTTGCGATTGGCCCACCGGGCGTAGCACCTGGAAGAACAGAGTAGGACCGCAGGTGCCTTTCTCCAGACACGTCGGCAGCGCCTGACCAGGGCAAAAGCCGAGGGAACTGATACCTCCATTTCCTGGTTGGAGAACAGTGGAGGCTGGTATCCATATGCGGCCTGGAAGGGGGAGAGACCCATGGCAGCTGATGGCAGGGAGTTGTGGGCGTATTCCACCCACACCAGGTTAGAGGACCAGGATGTGGGTTCTTTGGGGCAGAGGATGCGAAGTCCTTTCTCTAGTTCCTGGTTCAGCCACTCAGTTTGTCCGTCAGACTGAGGGTGGAACCCAGAAGACAGGCTGATAGTGACCCCCAGGAGCTGGCAAAACTCTCTCCAGAAGTTGGAGGTGAACTGAGGTCCACGATCGGATACAATGTTGTGTGGGAGGCCATGCAGGCGAAAGACATGCTGGAGCATGAGCAGGGCTGTTTCCTTGGCTGACGGAAGTTTGGGAAAGGCAATGAAATGGGTCATCTTGGAGAATCGATCCACCACAGAGAGGATGGTGGTGAACCCAGCGGACGGGGGTAAGCTCGTAACAAAGTCTATGGAGACATGAGACCAGGGCCTTCTGGGGACAGGAAGCGGACGGCGCAAGCCGGCTGGGGAACCCTGGGGTGTCTTATGCTGAGCGCAGACAGGACATGCCGCCACGAACTCACGGACATCCTTCCTTATCTTAGGCCACCAGAAGCATTGCTGGAGGACAGACAAGGTGCGGGCTGAGCCAGGGTGACAGAACAGGTGAGCGCTGTGGCACCATTGGAGGATTTGGGAGCGTAGATGGTCAGGAATGAACAACCTTCCCTCTGGACAGCCCTCTCTGACCGGGAGACTGGAGCTGGCCTGCTGGACCTTCCTTTCAATGTCCAGGCGAAGGGCTAGGACCATGACGGAGGAAGGAAGTATATGCTCCACGACAGGTTCTCCATCATCCTCTATGGTGAACTGCCGTGATAGAGCATCCGGCTTGGCATTCTTGGATCCTGGGCGGTAGGACAGGGTGAAATTAAAACACCCAAAGAAAAGGCCCCAACAGGTTTGTCTGGAATTCAGACGCTTGGCCGAGCAAAGATATTCAAGATTCTGGTGGTCCGTCCAGACTAGAAAGGGCTGCCCAGCACCCTCCAACCAGTGGCGCCATTCCTCCAGGGCCAACTTGACCGCCAAGAGTTCCCATTCGCCTATAGGATATTTCGGTTCAGCCGGACTGAGGCGCCTAGAGAAGAAGGCACAGGGATGGAGCCGGTAGTCTTTGGCGGATCACTGAGACAGAATGGCCCCCACGCCGACATCAGATGCATCCACCTCCACAATAAACTGCCGGTCTGGGTCAGGGAGATCCAGGATGGGGGCTGTCGTGAAGAGGTCCTTGAGTCTGGTGAAAGCTTGCTCAGCCTCAGGATTCCAGCTGAAGGCTTGAGGTGTGGAGGTTAGCCGATATCGGGGGGCAGCTACGGTGCTGAAGCCCCTGATGAACTTGCAATAAAAATTTGCAAACCCCAGGAAGCGCTGAAGCTGCTTTCTGTTCTCTGGGGTAAGCCAGTCCCTCACTGTCTTAACCTGGTTGGAGTCCATCTGTATGCTGCAAGGTGAGAGAATGAAGCCCAAAAAGGTGGTACTGGTGGTGTGGAATTCACATTTCTCTGCTTTCACATCAGATGGTTCTCAAGGAGGCGTTGGAGCACGACTCGAACATGATTTCTGTGCTCCTCCAAGGAACAGGAAAAGATCAGAATATCGTCCAAGTAAACAAAGACAAATTTGTTCAGAAGGTCTCGCAGGACATCGTTGACCAAGGCCTGGAAAACTGCCGGCGCATTGGTCAGGCCAAATGGCATGACCAGATATTCATAGTGACCTGAGGGGGTATTGAAAGCCGCCTTCCACTCGTCTCCCTCCCGAATACGGATAAGGTGGTAGGCATTACGTAGGTCCAATTTAGAGAAAATGGTAGCTCCCTGAAGGAGTTCAAAGGCAGAGGTCAAGAGAGGCAGGGGGTACCGGTTCTTAATAGTAATGGCGTTAAGCCCTCTGTAATCAATACAAGGGCGGAGTGAGCCATCCTTTTTCCCCCACAAAGGAAAACCCTGTCCCCGCTGGAGATGAAGAGGGATGAATGATGCCGGCCTTGAGAGAATCCTGGATGTACTGTGTCATGGCCTCTCTTTCGGGTCCGGTCAGGTGGTATAGTCGACCGGGCAGGGGGGGAGTAGTTCCAGGCAGGAGGTCAATGGCGCAGTCGTAGGGCCGATGAGGAGGGAGGACCGAGGCTCTGGTCTTGCTGAAGACAACTCCTAAGTCATGGTAGTCCCGGGGTACAGAACTGAGGTCTGGTGGAGGTTCTTCAGTGACTGAATGCTGAGTCTGGGGTTTTGGGTCGAGGTAGTGAATGTGGCAGTGTGTACCCCAGTCCAAGATGTGGCCACTGGTCCAGTCCAGGTGGGGATTGTGTTTCTGAAGCCAGGGGAACCCCAGCATTATGGGCACTTGAGGTGATGGAATTATCAGGAATGTTATCCACTCGTGGTGATGTTCGGCAACCGTCAGTTGTACCGGTTGGGTTCGACGTGAGACCTTATGTAAAATGTGGCCATCCAGCGCCCGGACTTGGAGAATCGACGGCAATGGCTCAGTCTTGATGCCCAGTTGGTTGGCCAATTCTTCATCCAGAAACTCGGAATCTGCTCCAGAGTCAATTAAGGCTTTAGGTAGAGATGCGAAGTGGTTTGGAGGGGGCTGGAGATTGTGGGCTCACCGCTGGCCCTTCCTTCAGCGGCGAGCCCTGCCTTTTGCTGGACATGAAGCAGCCATGTGACCAGCCTCCCCGCAGTAGAGGCAAAGTCCCTGGGAACGCCGTCTTTCCTTCTCCAGGGGCGAAAGGTGTCGCC
Source organism: Tachysurus vachellii (assembly GCF_030014155.1). Taxonomy (NCBI): domain Eukaryota; kingdom Metazoa; phylum Chordata; class Actinopteri; order Siluriformes; family Bagridae; genus Tachysurus; species Tachysurus vachellii. Next base: position 4,899,614 of record NC_083475.1, read on the forward strand.
GGCCGATTTCCATGGCCTGAACGAGACAGAAACCTCCAGAGGCTGCCCCCTGTAATGAAGACCTTGGTGGAGAGCTTGGAGTGGGAGGACGGGTGCTGGGATACCATGAGCGGCGGGAAACATGAGTAGCCAGGGTGATCAGATCGTCCAGTTCCGTAGGTAGTTCTCGAGCGGCAAGCTCATCCTTGACCTCATTAACCAAACCCCTGTAGAAGGCATCATACAAAGCCACAGCGCCCCATTCACTATCCGCCGCAGCTGTCCGAAAATCCACCGCATATTCAGCTACGGAGTGATTGCCCTGAGATGTCTCAAAGAGTGACCGAGTGGCATCCAGTCAGGGAGCGGTAGAGTCAAAAATCTTGCGAAGCTCTCTGCTGAACGCTTCATAGGAAAGGCAGAGAGATGACTGACGTTCCCACTCGGCGGTAGCCCACAGTCTGGCCTTGCCGGTCAGCAGCGAGATAACATAAGCCACCTTGGAGCGATCAGATGGGAACACAGAAGGTTGCAACTCAAATATGACTGCGCATTGCATGAGGAACGGCCGGCACATTCCTGGTTCTCCGGAGAAACACTCAGGGTGAGGCATATGTGGCTCCCGGGCTGGAGTCGTTACCAGAGGAGCAGGAAAGGTCCCGAGAGTCACTGGTGCCAAGGTGGCTAAACTGGAGAGAGCGCTGAGCCGGTTGATGAGTTCATTGATGGCCTTCGTATGGTCAGATATCTGCTTCTCATGGGCCGCGGTGGTCTGATCCAGGTTTCCGAGGTGGATCCTCAGGTCTGGTGTGAAGGCTGGATGAATCACAGAGCAAGCTGAGAAAACCATCTGGCAAAGGACCATGTGAAGGCAGCGTACTTTTATAGTGCCTGACACCTTAAATGGCCTGCCGCCCTGGCTGCTGACCTGGAAGTGGTGCAGCAAACCAGGAAGTGCTGACATTAAGGGCTTTAGTGCATGACAGTAATAAGGAGCTATAGTGAGGAGACACTTTAATACTCCTTTTATCTGGAGAGATCTACAGATGAAAATAAGTCTGATGATGCAGTGGTGTAATGCTGATATGTACATTTTAATATGAGAGGAAATCAGAAAGCTCACTGTACCTGCATACTGCTGAATCCTCTTCAGTTCTGTGGAAACTAATTACAACAAAACATCACTGTCATTAGATTTCAGATCAGTTATTGGTATTTAATATTTAGATTTTGCAAAACATCTACTTTAGTCTATTATTGTATTATAAGTACAAAATAATTTCTCACCTGTTTTCTTTAACTTGTAATTGAGTGATTTAGTGAGTTTCTCATTCAGAGTCTGCTGAAGCTGAGACAGAGCTGTCGTCACAGTGTACACAGTCACACCAGTGTTAATGCTGATCTCAGTCCAGTTCTTGGTGTGTGGAGGGCTGCACATGTAGGAGTAAATCTACAGTAGAGCAGGAGAGAGGAGAAATCCCTCAGCATGGTGAGTGTTGTTCTGTGATGTTCTGCATTGTCAGTGAACAGAGAGAGGAACACTGACCTGTAGGAGGTGGAGATGCTTCTCAGTGTGTGAGAGCTGCTCCAGCTCAGTGTCTCTCCTCATTAGCACACTAATTTCCTGCTCCAGCTCTTTAATGAGTCCTTCAGCCTGCCTCTCTGCTGCTTTCTGCTTCTCCTCCATCATCTCCGGCAGCACAGCCTGACTTCTCTCAATGGAGCGAATCAGAGCTTTGAAGACTTTAACACTGTCTGCTTTCTCTTTCTCTGTTCTTCTCTAAAGGAGGAACACATTTTCACTTCCATCAGATAACACTGATAATGAACTTTGTTCATTTCTACAAATAAGAATAAAACTACTGAATGTATCAGATATTAACTCATGTCATGTTTGTACACACTTTGCTTTGTTTTACTGAGTGTTTGATCTCTTTTATCTTCTTCAGTCGGTCCTGAACTCTCTCATGTTTCTGGCATATGTTGGCCACCAGGTTCTCCACAGGGTTTATTAGTTTGTGTTTCATAAGTTTTGGAACATGATAATGTGGCTCTAAATGAATTTTACAGAAACTCAGTCCACAATCCAGACAGGATTTTAGGGCCTTCAGCTTCTCTCCACTGCAGGCATCACAAAGAACCTCAGGTTTGTCAGAGCCACTGTTCTTCTTGAATCGATCCGCAACCTCTCTCTGTGTTGTATTAATCTTCAGTTCAGGTTTCTTGGTGAATTTCTTGTTACATAATGGACAGCGACAGTGTTGACTCATGTCCCAGCACTGTGTAAGGCAGCTCTTACAGAGGTTGTGTCCACATGGAGTGGTGACTGGATCAGTGAGCACATCCACACAGATCGGACACAGTAGCAGATCTTTAGACAGGAGACTCCTGGAGTCATGAGAAACTAGAAAAGAAAATGTTACACATTGTTGATAAATGGTGTAAATAGATTAAACTGCATCTGTAGTTTAGGTGTGAAAATCACAGACCAGAATGTCTACAAGTTTTCCTAAACTGTGTAAAGGCACTTGTTGGGGTGTCAGTTACTGTTAGTGTAAAAATGTTATTTTTGTAGAATAGATTTATGAATATTTCAGTGAAAAATGGTTGCCATCTGACATCACTGATTGAAGATCAGCTCTGTTTGGATGATGAGAGGATGCAGAGTTTATTTATACAGCATTGTCCTGCTAGTTGTGTGTGGGTGGTTGGGTGGGTGCTGGTGTGGTTAGTTGTGTGAGAGAGTGAGCTGTTTTTGGGAGACGCTTTAAATCTCTCCCAGAAGTTTGTATTTACTGTTTAGTGATTGTACTTTGATTGAGTTTGTTTGATATTTTGTTATTCTTTCTGTTGTTGGAATTGACATCTCTGTAACAGGAAGTTTTTCTTTTGGTTGTAAGTTAATATTTGTTACACCTTTTCATTCTTTATTTGTTCAGTTCTATTGTTAATTTGGAAAGGGGTTAGTAGGGAAGGGGTGCCATTTCTTTTGGATCTTGTTTTCTCCTGTTTATGTTAGTAATAGCGTTTGTGTATTGTGTTGTAATCTTTGTTTTTTATTTTCTTTTGTTGCTTATTTAGTTTCTCCCTAAATGAGTGTCATGATTCAGCCCGGACTTTTGGCCATGTGCTGTTGTTGTTGTCACGTGTCTGCCCCGCCTTCGCCTGCTCCTCCCTGTTTCTTCACCTGTTCCTAATGTTGTCATTGTCTTAATTGTATTTAAGTTAGCCACGTTGCTGAATGCAGCGCGGATCATTAGTTGCGTGTACCCCTCGTCATGTCTAGTCCCTGTTAAATGTCATCAGTTGTATTGTTTCATTTATCGTCATTTTTTTCTATGTCTTCTTTATTTATTAAACCCCCTTCATTTGAAGCTATCCTGCGTATGGGTCTGCCTCCTTCCATCCCCGGTTGTGACAATGAGTTAGATGGGTTCTGCTTATTGTTTTGTCCTGATCCCCCTCTTGAAGTCTTCAAACCCTCCTGCACTTCATGTTTGGGAATAAATGAGCTTTGTTCATTTTGACTTGGTTGTATAGTGAAATTCTTTTTTGTGACAGGATTGGGGTTGAGTTGTTGATCCTCACAATTGACACACACCACCTTTTATTCTGTTACTCATCCCTCCATCCCCAGACTCCTTTTGTTCCCTGGGAACGTAACGAAGTGTCACTGTCAAGCTCCAACAATAACACATTTTTACTCAACAAAGTGAGACATTTTTCAGCCTGTAGTTTCATGTTAATGTTCATTTACAGATTCCTAGATTATTAATCTTTTATAAGTCTTAGAGTTTTTGTGTATTTAAAAGGTTGTGTTCTACATTGTTTGGTGTTACATTATACATTTTGAAGTTATTTAGTGTTGCAAGGTTTTCTTAAATGAAGTTTGTAATAATCATTATCAATATTCAAGATGAATATTACATATAACACATTATTGTGATGTAATATTTTACTATGAAAGCTGTCTGACCTTCTGTGCATGTGACTAGAAGTTATTTGTGACTAGAAATTGTTATTACCAGAGAGAATTTGTGTACAATATTAGAGGGTCAGAAGGAGCTGGAGATGTGATGGTGAGACTCAGGCTCATAAACAACTTAGGCAGACCTTGGTAAGATCCTGATCAGTAGATGACCGAGCGTTGTGCATCTAGCCAATGATTGGTGATGTTTTCCTTTCTTCTGTTTTCTGCCTATAAATCATTCCTATATAACCTTAGTGTAATAAATGTTCTAGGCCCTTCCTCTCTCATGATACACGAGGAGCGCTGGGTCCTGCTGTGCAGCAGCACAAATACATTGTGAACCTTTTTACTCTTGCTCGTTCTGAACAGTGTGCTATTTTTATTTTCTCAAAAACCTCCACAACAATAATCAGTCACAGATTTTGCTAAATATATTATTTGGTAACTATTTTACATCTTTCTTTAACAGTTTCTATGTATTTGTTATTATTTGTATATTTTCTGTTTAGTTTCTACAGACATTTAGCTCAGTTACATAGAGACAGTTTTCAGGGAGTTTTTCATGATGCTTATTTTTAAGATTTTTTTTTTAATCATTTAAATTTGAATCAAACACCCTGATTACCAGCTCACCATAATTATATTCCCTGCTTCATATCTACAAGTACTGCATTATCAGAACTGTCAGTCATCACATTATCTGTGTATGTTACACACACTACTGCTGCTGTAAATTGTTATTAGCACTACCATGCACTTCTCCCACTTTATGTACATAACTGACCAGTCATATATTCTGTATTATATTTAATACTCATACTGTCTATATTGTATCACATTGTCTGCATTTTCTTGCACAGTCTGTATTGTCCTGTCTTGTGTAGTATAATGTTATGTCTGTACTTTTGAGAGTCACAAACAGCTGGAACCAAGTTCCTTGTGTGTGTCAACACCCTTGGCCAATAAACCTGATTCTGATTCTGATTCATTTTTCTGCCTTTCAGTGTCAGTGAAATAAATTAATATCCACATATTAAAATAGCAAACAAAACATTTCACATTCATATATCTATGCAAATAAATACAAACTATAAAGAAATAAATAAAACAATAATAAATAATATAATTCTAATGAGGTCTTATTTATTTCTTACATTTCAATAAATATTCTTTATTGAATTACATCTTGAATTTATAACTAATAAAGTAATATAAATACTCCATAGTTACAGGATCAGTGTAAATAAATGTCTTTCTAAGATGTTTGTGTATTATAACACAACTCTTATTCTTGTTCCATAAGGCAGTTAAGACAATTAAGCCATTCACTGAGATCATTTTTATAACAATATAGATTATAATAGTGACAGTACTTCATTAAAACATACAGAAAACTAATCATGCATAAACTGTATAACTTACATAATTCTGGTTCTTCCATGTTCCCCCTTTTTCTGCCTCCTGTTTGTGATGAAGATTCAGCCATTTACTTCCTCCTGTGTTTTTAACCTTTACAGTAAGAAATCACATCATTCAGTCCACACATGTAACAGTATGAGGTTTTACTGATTAGTCTGTTTAACTCACTTATGTCTGTCTGCAGTATTAAACCTAATGAATGACACTAAAACATTTAGTCTGTGATTTAAAACACATGTAAACATTCTCATCATCACGAGATTGTAATAAACACAGAATTTCACTGATCTTTCTCTCAGCTTTCAGCTCAATAACTGTATCATTCACAGTGTAAGTTTGTGTTCGAGTTTCACCCAGAGCTTACCACAGTCTGTATTGTCCTGTCCTGTGTAGTATAATGTTATGTTAAAGTTCCTTGTGTGTGTCAACACCCTTGGGCAATAAACCTGATTCTGGTTCTGATTCTGATTCGTTTTCTGCCTTTCAGTGTCAGTGAAATAAATTAATATACAAATATTAAAATAGCAAACAAAACATTTCACTTTTATATATCTATGCAAATAAATACAAATTATAAAGTGTAGCTGACCCCATCCTAATGACGACCAAAACTTTACTGATGGTCTTAATGAAGTTTTATTGATCCTTGATAACTCCAACAGATCACAGTAAGAGCTTATGCCCTTTAGGGGGGTGTTAACAAAAATATAAAACTTTAGAGCTGAGAACCGTAGTGCTGTGATGCTTTTCACAACCGTGATCTGTGACTGCAATGGATGCTGCTGCTTTTCAAAATAAGAGTCCCGTATTTATATCAAAATTGAACATCCAAAAACTCAAAATATGCCAAAATGAACAAATTAAATTTATAATAAAGAAAACAAATTAAACAAATTAAACAAATTAAATTTATAATAAAGAAAATATTCAAATATGTCTGATACACTCCCACCAAATTATAAATGTCTCTTAAACATGAATAATTTCCATTTATGTTTCTTTAACCTTTGTGTGTTTGAAGAAATATAAAGTCCACATGTAAATCAACTCATTCTGATTCTAATAGCAAAACCAACTTTTGAGCTGGCCTTTCTACCATTGATATCTTATTTATCTGTTCTCCTTTCTTGGACAATATCCTGTCAGCAAGTATTAATTCAATCCAATCTGTGAATATGTGGCCAACTTTACTTAAGACGCCGAGGCGCTTTTTTCCTTCTCGATAGGTGAGTAACGTTGGTTTTGCTTTGTTACACAGAACTAATACAGAGTGGCCTTTAAGAACGAACGTCTTTTCCCGCGGCATTCTGCAATTTGTGCCGTAGTTTGCCGCGGCTTCCCGCACTTCTGTTCGAGGGGACTATCTTAGCAATCACCTTAATGTGTTTCGCTTCACAGAATATCCACCAGATGGCGCATAAGAACCCTGTTTCTCTTAAACACTCAAAGGTTTTTTAAGATTGTATAATATGTTTATATTATTAATTTACATTTAAAAAAAAATTATATTTTTTATTTTACTTCACATTACATCAGAATTGTGAGAAAACATCCACAATAAAATATAATTATAAAGACGTATGAAACACCGTTGGATATAGGATTTTTTAAATTAACATTTGTTCTTCTTATTATTATTATATGTTGCCTACATTTACTCAAATAATAGCAATGTAAAATATAAAGGAAATCACAGTTCAAGTTAGGCATAACATAACATAAGTGACATTAAGAGATTTTATTAAGTTACTTTAATCATTTATTTTAGAGATATTTATAGAAATATCTCTAAAATCATTTATTTGCATTGCCTTCTGTATTGCATTCGTTTTGTACATTTACAGGTGCACAAATACTGGCTAATTTTAATTTCATTAAGACTCTGCTGTGTTCTGTATTGATCGATGTTCTGTAAATTTGTACTTAACAAGCCTAATCCATGTTATTCAATTTGTTATTAGGGTTCAAGCGCAAAGCGCTGGAAACCTATTGTTTTTGTTAGGATTTTTATTATTATTATTATTATTATTAGGGTTCAAGCACGAAGCGCTGGAAACCTATTGTTTTTGTTAGGATATTTATTAGGGTTCAAGCGTGAAGCGCTGGAAACCGATTGTTTTTGTTAGGATTTTTATTATTAGGGTTCAAGCGTGAAGCGCTGGAAACCTATGGTTTTTGTTAGGATTTCTATTATTATTATTATTATTATTATTATTATTATTATTATTATTATTATTATTATTATTATTAGGGTTCAAGCGCGAAGCGCTGGAAACCTATTGTTTTTGTTAGGTTTTTTTATTATTATTATTATTATTATTATTATTATTATTATTATTATTATTATTATTATTATTAGGGTTCAAGTTTATTATTCTTCCGTCTTCCGCCATTGAAGTCAATGGCAGCCCATAGAACCGTATGTAGGAAAGTTATGAAATTTGGCACACATGTAGAGGCCAGTCTTAGAAGTTACTGTAGCAACTTTGGTGTGTCTAGCTCAAACCGTCTAGCGCCACCAACAGTCCAAAAACCAAATTTTGTGCTGAATCGTAAGGCCTAGAGGCAAAATTCTTGCAACATCAGAATCAGAATCAGAATCACAAAGGTCTTTATTGCCAAGTATGTTTAGGCAAAATTCTTGCAAAATCAGAATCAGAACCAGAATCAGAAAGGTCTTTATGAGGGACACACACACATTTACACACACACATTTGCACACACACATTTACACACACACACTTACTCACACTCGCACACTGACACACTCACACACTCTCACACACACACACACTCTCACACACACACACACACACGCACTCACACAGACGCACTCACACACGCACTCACACACAGACACACGCACACACAGACACACTCACACTCACACACAGACAGACACAGACACACAGACACACAGACACTCACACTCACACAGACACTCACACAGACGAGGAACACACACACTTACACACATTTACACAGACACGCGCACACTCACATACTCACACACACTCACATACACACACACACTCACACACACACACACATACTCTCACGCACACTCACACACACAGACACACACACACACACACACACTTACACACACATTTACACACACACACTTACTCACATTCGAAAACATACTCATACTCACACACACACTCTCACACACACACGGGCAAACACACACAGACACTCACACACACTCACAGACACACTCACACAGACACACTCACACAGACACTCTCACACACACCCTCTCACACACACCTTCTCACACACACAGACACTCACACTCGCACAGACACACACACTCACGCAGACACACTCACGCAGACACACTCACACAGACACACTCACACAGACACACACACACAGACACACACATTCTCTCACACACACACACACACACACTTTATTGTCAAGTATGTTTTCACATACGAGGAACACACACACACATTGACACACATTGACACACATACACACACAGACACACACACTCACAGACACACACAGACACACACAGACACACAGACATGCACACACACACAGAGACACACACACACACACACACACGCACACACACGGGGT
>NC_083475.1:4913575-5023333 GCF_030014155.1 Tachysurus vachellii
TGTAAGTGTGAGTGTGTGTGTAAGTGTTTGTGTAAGTGTGTGTAAGTGTGTGTATGTGTGTGTGTGTGTGTGAGTGTGTGTGAGTGTCTGTGAGTGAGTGTGAGTGTGTGAGTCAGTGAAGGTGTTTGTGAGTATGTGAATGAGTGTGCGAGTGTGAGCAAGTGTGCGAGTGTGAGTGTGTGTAAGTGTGAGTGTGTGCGAGTGTGAGTGAGTGTGTAACTGTGAGTGTGTGTATGTGAGTGTGAGTGTGTATGTGAGTGTGCGAGTGAGTATGTGAGTGTGCGAGTGTGAGTAAGTGTGCAAGTGTGAATGAGTGTGTTTGTGTGTGTGTGTGTAAATGTGTGTGTAAATGTGTGTGTAAGTGTGTGTGTGTTCCTCGTATTTGAAAACTTACTTGGCAATAAAGTGTGTGTGTGAGTGTGTCTGTGTGAGTGTGAGTGTGTATGTGTGTGTGTCTGTGTGTCTGTGTGTGTGTGTGTGTGTGTGTGTGTCTGTGTCTGTGTGTGTAAATGTGTGTGTATGTGAGTATGTGTGTGAGTATGTGAGTGTGCGAGTGAGTATGTGAGTGTGCGAGTGTGGAAACTTGGTATGTTTCATCAGCGACATGTTCTGAGCGCATCTGATCGGCTTGACCCCGTGTGTGTGTGTGTGTGTGTGTGAGTGTGTGTGTGTGTGTGTGTGTGAGTGTGTGTGTATGTGTCTCTGTGCGTCTGTGTGTGTGTTTGTGTGCATGTGTGTGTGTGTGTGTGTGAGTGTGTGTGTGTGTGTGTGTGTGTGTCTGTGTGTGTGTGTGAGTGTGAGTGTGTGTGTGAGAGAGTGTGTGTGTGTAAATGTGTGTATGTGAGTGTGTGTGAGTGTGCGAGTGTGTGTGTAAATGTGTGTGTAAGTGTGTGTGTTCCTCGTCTGTGTGAGTGTGTGTGTGAGTGTCTGTGTGTGTGTGAGAGGGTGTGTGTGTGAGTGTGAGTGTGTGTGTGAGTGTGAGTGTGAGTGCGTGTGTGTGTGTGTGTGTGTCTGTGTGAGTGTGTGTGTGTGAGTGTGTGTGTGAGTGTCTGTGTGAGTCTGTGTGAGAGTGTGTGTGTGTGAGTATGTGAGTGTGCGAGTGTGAGTAAGTGTGTGTGTGTAAATGTGTGTGTAAATGTGTGTGTAAGTGTGTGTGTGTTCCTCATAAAACTTTTCTGATTCTGGTTCTGATTCTGATTTTGCAAGAATTTTGCCTAAACATACTTGGCAATAAAGACCTTTGTGATTCTGATTCTGATTCTGATGTTGCAAGAATTTTGGCCTTACGATTCAGCACAAAATTGGGTTTTTGGACTGTTGGTGGCGCTAGACGGTTTGAGCTAGACACACCAAAGTTGCTATAGTAACTTCTAAGACCTATTGTTATCGTTAGTTTTCTTCTTCTTATTATTATTATTATTCTTCCGTCTCACATTGAAGACGCACATACATACTCACACACATACTCACATTGAAGTCAATGGCAGCCCATAGAACCGTACGTAGGAAAGTTATGAAATTTGGCACACATGTAGAGGCCCATCTTAGAAGTTACTGTAGCAACTTTGTAAAACATATGTTGTGGCACCCTCTGTAGCATGACATATGTAGCATGACATGACATATATTGTCATGTCAATCCAAAGGCCTTAAACGCTTGAACCCGGGAAATGCTGCTTGCAGCTTTAATTATTATTATTATTATTATTATTATTATTATTATTATTATTATTATTATTATTATTATTATTATTATGTATATTATTTATTATTTACTGACATTAAAAATGGTCAAAATTGTTTCAAAACAATCTCCTGGTTTTTGAAATATACCAGCCTGTAATTGTGCATTAACTTTTGTGCCTCTAGAGTGAAAATAATTCAAAATTTCTGGGTTTTTTTACTAGAAAATGAGGACTTTTTGCATATTAATGAGGTTTATTATACCAAATATAAAATGTTTTTTGCAAAATATATGTTAATATGTTTAAACAAGTTAGACAAAAAAGATGAAAAAAAAAAGGCTATCATATATACTTAATTTTTTAAGTATATAAGCAGTCAAAACAGTTGACTCAGCGTTCCTAATTTGTATAGGAATTCAGACGAGGTCTGCAGGAGGGTTAAGTTATGCAATATTGACCCATTCAGAGCCGATCGGCCCTATATGCAAGTTGCGTAGGGCCCCGCAAATTACGCAAGGCCCCGCCTCCCCTGCCTCGTTTTACAGCGTGTATCAATGTTTACTGTGTAGCATGGGCGAGGATAAAAAGGAGCTCAGCACCCCTAAAATTTTTATTAATATTTTAGGCCAGCGGGTCGCCGCCGCTGTGGAGTAGCACAGGACGTGAGTGACTCGTCCATAGTCATAAACGGAGAGAAGTAGCGCCGGTTACAGTGTTCTTCCGCAAGACACATGCAGTTCTGTTTATTAACTGCTAGAGCGTGAAACAAAAACAGCAGCGCGACAAATAAACTGCGTACCTGTGTAGTGTGTACGTGTGTCTCTGTTGTTAAAGTTTATCGTTAATTTGATACTCATTTTAACAATCGGGAGTCATGTAAACATGACGTCACGTGCGTGTTTTGGAAACATGGAAGCCCTGGGGTTTGGACCAGAGTGAAAATAAACGAAATATCACTGTATACCACCAGTATGTGTGAAAACACTCACTCACTTTGCTGTATTTATTCATTCCTCACACACAGAGGATTTAACCTGAACCATGCTTAACTCCTGAACTCCTAGCATTACTCTCTCTCTCTCTCTCTCTCTCTCTCTCTCTCTCTCTCTGTGTGTGTCTGTGTGTGTGGCCTGCCAGTGAGCAACGGAAATTTCTTTAAAAGAAAAAAGATCTTGTGAAATAATGATCTTGTGAAAGGAATTTGTCATTTAATAAAAAGTTAAAAGCCCAATAATAATAATAATAATAATAATAATAATAATAATAATAATAATAATAAAGACATTTAAAATGACACGCCTCGGTGTGCCTTTTGATCATAACCTTAGCTTCAGCACCCCTGAAAAGGAGCTCAGCACCCCTAAAGCTCTGACCCTAGAATCGCCCCTGCTGTGTAGATGACAATATGAAGCGGAGTTAAGCATCTGGCCATGAAAAGTGAAAAAAAATGTGGACCAGTACAAAAAGTAGCGTGATAGCACTCCTAAATGACAATGTTTATAGTCTCTCAAGGTTACAACAACGTTAATGCAATATGGAAACCAATGGATTTACATTGGAATGAGCATAATGCCAGGTCAATATGAATGCACATCCCTCAGTAAATAATAACCATCTGCTCTGGACCCATTTTTTTATAAGTTATAAACATTCATCTGAAATACCCTTTAAGTTATGCAATAAATAGCATTTAAACAAAGTAACTGCAAGAAAAAGCTTGTGCTTTGTGTGGGGATTAACTATTTGTTGATTACGTAAAACTTTCCACTTATTGCTGTAAATTCAAGTTGGTTATATCAACATATAAAAAATGGGTTGATATTGCATAACCTAATTTGACATAAGTTATAGGGTATTTCAGATGAATGTTTATAAGTTATGCAGTAAATAGTATTTAACACTAGATTTACTGACTTTTTTTATTTTCTGGAACGGGTCCCAAGGTGTGATTCCCCCCTGTTGAGATTTTCACAGTTCTTCAGCTCGATTCTCCTCCTGCTTTTGTTGTGCAAACACACCCATCACCCATGAGGCCTGGCACATTTGCATTTGTTCACTCAGAGTAGCTCAGATCCAAGGTAGGCCAAACCTCTGTGTGTGACATGGAAACCTTCAGAAATGCCCGCCGTCTATACAAAATAGTCTGTTTTTATTTAGAAAAAATTGTGTGAAAACAGAATGAAAAGTTGCTAATACAATGACAACTTGTGCAGACCTGGGGTCTATTTGACTCATCTGGAAAGTTTTATGTGTCATAACTTGGGTTTCCTTCCACATATTTGCCTGAAATTTACCAGGATTGTTCCAAATTATGAACTTTGCAAATATAATTAATTTTGTCTATTTTCGTTGGCAATGAACATACATACAGACACAAAAATGCACACATAAAATGCACACACACGCACACGCACACACACAAACACTGTTCAAAGCATTGGGCATTGCATTTCAGTTGGCCTCAAGACAGAACAAAAGCTATACATTTGTAAACATTTCCCCCACACACACACACGCACACGTGCAAGCACACACACACACACACACACACACACACACACACACACACACACACACACACACACACAAATTGGGCATTGCATTTCATTAGGCCTCCAGAAAAAAAGCTACACATTTGTAAATATTTCACACTTTTGATATGCCTTTGCCTAGCAGAGGGCAAAATATGAATTAATGAAATGATGCTACACACACACACACACACACACACACGTTGTGTTTTCATATTCAAATCATATTTGTTTTCTCTCTCTTATTTATGAATTTAGTTGCTTCAGTCAGCTTTGACCTGGGGATGTTTGACATACACCAGCCAGTGGTTATCCAAAATAATATTTAATAATTTCTGCTTATTTTACTTAAAAACATGGCATAATTTCATGAGGTTTATTGTTTATACATTAAATATAATAAAAAGCATATGAGGTGTAAAGGAAATTTTATTCACAATTTTTCACAAGGTTTTATTATTTACTGACATTAAAAATGGTCAAAATGGTTTCAAAACAATCTCCTGGCTTTCAACGAGACAATGCCTCGAGATAGATTCATTTCAATTATGCAACACCTTCTAACAGACAAATTTGCTGCGATCTCTGACATCTGGACACGCTTCAACAAATTTGAAATGTGAAAGTTCTATTTAAAATAAAACAGACTTGTGTATCCATATATTGTGAATGTGTTTCTTTTGTATAAATGTCTGCCATATTTATACAAAAGAAACACATTCACAATATATGGATACACAAGTCTGTTTTATTTTAAATAAAACATACACAAGTCTGTTTTATTTAAAATAAAACAGACTTGTGTATCCATATATTGTAAATGTGTTTCTTTTGTATAAATATGGCAGACATTTCTGAAGGTTTCCATGTCACACAAGACTCTGTGGGTCCAGCTTGCGCAGTGAAGCACAAGCGATTTGCTACTGCACTGGGCATTCCAATGTCCTCCTCTACCCAGACAGTGCCGTCTTTTGCCGTCTGGCTCAGACAGGGCTTCCCAGTACCACGGTGCATCTTCTGTAGAGGCATGTTGGGTTCTTGTTCCGTCTCAAAATTCACTTTTGGTGTTATAATTCAGTGATGGCCAATGAAAATGAAATGACATCATTTTATTCTGTATGTGTACGAACATGTCAAAAGCCATGGACCATAACTTCACTCAGCTTATGACATTTGTGTACAAACATACATTGGAGACTGTTAGCAAGTTTTCATTTTATTCATGCCATTGTATTAGCAACTTTTCATTCTGTTTTCACACAATTTTTTATAAATAAAACAGACTATTTTGTATAGACGGCAGGCATTTCTGAAGGTTTCTATGTCACACACAGAGGTTTGGCCTGCCTTGGATCTGAGCTACTCTGAGTGAACAAATGCAAATGTGCCAGGCCTCATGGGTGATGGGGAAGAACTGTGAAAATCTCAACAGGGGGAATCACACCTTGGGACCTGCACCAGAAAATAAAAAAGTCAGTAAATCTAGTGTTAAACAGTAACTGCAATCACCCCACAACATGGTGAAAACAGGAAAAATCTGTTTTCTTTTGAATCCCTGAGAGGAGATCGATTAGTATTGGGGGTTGTGTCAGTGGTCTATCAAGGCTAAATGTTATGAAGCAGCTAAAATAAAGACTGTGGGGAGACATAAATAATGCATAATTATTTTTTTAATAATTCATATTTTATTTTAAACGTGCACACATGGACATGAGGGTGATGCCGTTTTTTTTAAATAAATGAATATATTACGAGTGTAGGGCAGGGGCTGTTCTAGGATTTCATCTTTAGGGGGTTTTAGCCCTCAGAGAGAATTTAAAAGAAGAGTTTTATATTGTATATTATATGACAACTCTGGTAATAAGAATAGTGAAATTTCACTGCTTTTGGTTGCCGTCTTTGTGTCTTTCTGCCGATTAACGTTATAGATAAACGCCTCCAGCTCTGACTGCGCGTGCACACTGCGCGTACCTGTGCTTCTCCGTTCAAATAAAGCAGACAGCTGAAGACGCACTTTTGAAAGACTACAACGCATGTGCATAAAAGCAAAGTAAAAAAAATCGCTCTTGGATCAAACTGATAAATAATTTTCTTTCCCATCGAAGACATGTCCTGCATTTTGACGTATTTTTATTGTTTATTTAAGAAAGTAAAAATTATCCTTATAGTTTTAGGGTGGCTGAGATCACACATGGGGGGCTGAAGCCACCCTAAAAAAGGTCTAGAACCGTGTAGGGGCATCTGTATTCGGCCTGAACATAATGAAACAGGCCTATTGTTTACATGTATTTGACTGCATGCAGCACTGCGCAGACAAATCAATCTATGACATCAAAGTTCCGTGAGAGCCATTCAAAAGCTTATCACTCTCGCCGCGCAGGGTGCTAATCTCTCTATTGTGATATGTCTCAATGGCAAATAATCAGACAAAAATGCTAAATTAGTACATAACTACATAAGAACAACCTCTATATTGCGATAATAATCAGACTAAAAGTCATGTGTTAAACAGTGTTTATTGTTTAGAGAACATGAACTGGAGCTTATTTTTAATAAAAAAAATACCTCAGCATCACATATTGTATTTAGATAACATTGTATTTTATAAAATATATAAATAATGACTTAAACACGATATAGAAAACTAAAACAGATATTTATTGACTGATAACACTTTACAGATCTTACAACACACACTGAAAAAAATGATTCATTCAATTTACTAAATTTATTTAAGGTATGTGGTCGCAATCAATTCATTTTAGCTACATTTAAACAAAAAAAAATTGTTAAACATTTTTTAACAATTTTTTTGTTTAAATGTAGCTAATTAAATTAAATAAATTAGCTTATTATTCATATGTAATAAGAATAACAATATGATACATTTATATAACGCTCAAAATGCTTTAGATATGGAATGAGGGATTTCATTCAGGATGAGCTGTTTGCCATATCCTCTACTACACCATAATATATAAAAAACAAACCACTAATTACACCAAATAACACTCTTTATTCAGATTTAAAAGCGATTTGGAAATACAAAAACTATTTGCTGAAATACTGATAAACTATCGCAAATAATCCCATCAACAATGATGTTTAACATCAACAAACCAACAGAAGCATTTTTTCCGTAACACACCGCACGTCGCCTGAGGAAATACAAAGTTGCATCGAGCGGTACCAAAAAGCCAGCCGTGACAGCGGAGATAGTCGCAGATGTGACTGTTTATGTAACCGGCAAAAGAAAATAACACATATTGTCTACTTGTCAGACTACATGAAACACGACTGCCCTCTACAGGTTTTCTATTTCCTGCGCTGAACAATTTGACCCCCCTTCGATAGAGTCTCGCAGAATGCCGCAGGTACTCGCGGCATTCTTATCTCCAAGGCGGGCTTTTTAAAAGGCCACATCTGTATATGCCTTTGTCCTTTGCATGATTATGCTTGTGTGTCATTTTTGCTTGTTTGTTTATCTGCAATCGTATTGTTCTTCCCTTTAGCTATGATAAAGACACATTTCTTTCTGTTAGTTGCCTGGGTTACGTATGTATGTGTGGGCGGAGCTATCGATACAGGGGTGGGACCCATTTGGGTTAGGGGTGTGTTTGTTTTGGTGATTTCAAATGTCAATGTTGGCTTTCAAAAATCGTGATACCCTTGGCCTGTTTCAGAAAGCAGGTTAGGTGAAAAATCTGATTATGTTAACCCTGAAATGAGGGAAACTCTGGCTTTTCTGTTTCAGAAATGGAGGTACAGTATGTTAAAGCCGAGAAAGTAGGTTAAGTCAAGTCTGTTTCTGAAAAAGAGGTAACTTATACTCAGAGTCAGTTACCATAGTAACTTACTCTGTGAACATCTCTAGGTTACAACCGTAACCCTAGTTCCCTGAGGAACGAGACGGTGCATCGAAAAGCTCTGAACCACGTGTGTAATCTGACCAATAGGCGTTGGGACGTGACATCATCGGCAGGTGACGTCGCGTAAACAGGAAGCTACTGTTGATGCTGATGACGCTGCGAGATGGACAAAACGCTAGCTCCTGCGAGAGAAGGTAAGCGCCGCAGGGATGCAGGGAGTGTGGCACGGAGACGCAGCGTCTCGTTCCTCGGGGAACTAGGGTTACGGTCATAACCTAGAGACATTCACTTTCAGAACTCGAGCTGCGTCGAAACGCCACACTGACCAGACCCTGCTTAGAGATTGAGGGCCTTGGCACCTGCACGTAGGACAGAGGAGCCCGGGGTGGCTCTGAGGTCAAGGTCATAGAACCCAACGAAGGTCAGCGGGGTGGACCAACCCGCAGCATCACAGATGTCTTGGAGTGCCCCTCCAGAGAACCAGGCCGTAGAGGCCACCACACTCCGGGTGGAGTGAGCTCGGACCCCAAGCGGTGCTGGGAGGCCAGAGGACTCGTGAGCCGACACAATCGCATCCACTACCCATCTGCTCAATGTCTGCTTAGCGGCCGGGAAACCCTTCCTTTTAGGGCCGTAGCAGACGAGCAGCTGGTAAGTGACCAATGCTCGAACTGGACACAGCCGGTTCTGTCACTCCTGTTCGGCGGCTATAAACGGAGGAGGGCAGAATGCCTGCAACACGACAGGTCGTGAGGGGGCCGAAGTCACCTTAGGTCTACTTTGGTCAATGGCTCGAAGGGGGGGCTCCGATAGAGCCACCAGCTCAACTGCCAGATCCCAGACAGGCACTCTGGGTTGCGTACCGAGCCGCGGAGGAAACGTGTCACCAATGGGTGCCTACCCAGCGACTACCCCGCCGGCGGGGTGCTATATGCCACGATTGCGGACACGTAAACCTTCAGGGTCGAGGGGGTTAACCCAGCGGCAAACTGTTACTGTAAGAACTCCAGAACTGAGCCGATCGGGCATTTAACTGTTTCCAGGCCGTGGTGCTCGCACTACGACGTAAACAGTTGCCATCGTGCGGCGTACGACCTCCTCATGGAGGAAGCTCTGGAGTGGAGAAGGGTCTCTACTACCTCGGTAGAGAGACAAGCCGCTATGAACTGTGCCCCCTCAGGGGCCACAGCCGCCACAGCTCTGGGCGGGGGTGCACCAGGGTTCCGCCCACCTGTGAGAGGAGATCCCTCCTTGGGGGAATTTCCCATGGAGGGCCCTCGAGTAGGGACACCAGATCCGCAAACCATGGCTTGCCCGGCCATCGAGGCGCTACCAGAAGGAGACGGACTCCATCCCAGCGAACTCTCTCCAGAGCTCCAGGGAGCAGTGCGATCGGGGGAAAAGCGTACAGGTGTAGCCTCGGCCACGACTGCACCATGGCATCCAGACCTAACAGGGCTGGGTGAGAGAGAGAGAATCAGAGGGGACAGTGCGAGGTCTCCCGGGTTGCAAACAGATCCATCTGGGCTCTGTAGAACCTCCGCCATATGAACTCCACCACCTCGGGGTGGAGACACCATTCCCCAGGCCTCGACCCCTGGTGAAATTTATTCTGTGGAGCTAGCCTGCTCCAGACCAGGCTAAGTTCTAGGATCTATTTAATCTCATCCCTTATGTCAGTCAGCAGTCACCACAAACGGAAACCAATAGTTATTCCACTGCCCACTATACATTGTTATCACATAACTAGACCCACTGTCATTATTTAAACATTTGTGATCATTAATTTCAATCGTTTTGGATAAATGATGATTTTTAGATGATGTTGCTATCATTAGATAATTATATTATATATAATTATATTATATATAATATATAATAATAGATTTATATAGACTATAAGGCTCTATATAAAATGCTAGAATATTAGGGCCACAGAGGAAAAAAAAGAATATTCACAGACTTTGAGAATGAAGTCTTTTAATAAGATTGTAACCCGTTGTTTTAGAGGAGGACGGTTGTTAAAATGACAGCTGTGGGGCATTTCGTGGAATTGTTCTTCTGTATGGTTGTACTTGACAGCTGTACTTAATCTTTTGGCACATCAGCATCACATTGTCATAAGTATCAGGACTGTAAAAAGAATATGCATCTTTTCTGCAGAAAGAACCAGCCTCATAAATTTATGACTTTTTCCTTCTTCCTCAGTGTGCCCTAATAAAATACACATTCCATATAATCTTCGTATAAAATACACATTCCATATAAATATAAAAACACAAAGTGTAACATTATGTTCCTTTATTGAATAAGTATAAAACAAAGCATGTAGACCATCAGCTCCTTTCGAAACTGAAGTCACATAGCGACTCTACAACTTTGGTCCCCAACCTTTTTATCGCAGTGGACCGGTCAACGTTTGATAATTTTACCGCGCCCCGCTGAGGGGGGTGGGGGGTGGCATCAAAATAAAATACAGTTGCACCAAAAAATGAATATAAAGTGATAAAACATTTTAACTCACTAGAACGCTAAATCAATGAGAACCCTGAGCTTGTTTCTTTGCAACGAGACGGTTCCATCAGGGGGTAATAGGAGACAATGACACCCGAAGCCGCTTGCAGCCGCTCAGCTCCAGACCTTACCTAAAACCGCCCCGATATCATGATATTTTACGCATGCACAGTATTAGTGCGGCTTTAGGTGACGTCTCTCAGCTCCCGGTTAACCTCTCATCCATGTAAAGTCGCACAAACCGAGAGAAATACGCCACAGTAAATAAAATGTTTCTTGGGGGGCCCGGTACCATTTGATCCACAGACCAGTGCCGGTCCGTGGCCCGGGGGTTGGGGACCACTGATCTACAAGATGGAAAGCACAGAATCAAAGCATATTATACAACAAAAGGATAAATACACATTCAGAGGTCTGTATATAACACACCCTGCATGTCTGCACACTGAAATAAATGCAGGACAAATCCATACACATCAAATGAACAGACAAATGAATGGATGCAGTAGCCTCCCTGCAAGCTTGTATTACACACAGTATACAGCACAAACATCATAAGAGACCAAATAAATAAAAAAAAAAAATGGGGGCCCTCTCCTTCCTCAGGCAGGCCACATTGTGGAGGACAGCACAAGCCACAGTAATGTCACATGTTTGCTGGCACTGATTGGTGTAGCAGCAGCAGCAGCGTGTAGCAGCAGCAGCGGATTTGGAGCTCTCGCATCTTCCAAGCTTCAAGCTTGTAGCCATCCTTGAATTTTTTGGTTTTGTGTTATGCCATACGGAACCGGGGGCCACTGAACCTGCATTAACGACGACAGTGGGGGCTCGCCGATAGCCTTAGCCACCGGGTAGGCACGTATGGTTGTGTTGCGTTAGATTGTAGCGTTTATGGTCATAATACGCGGTTTGAATTGTTTGCACGTCGCATTTGTTTGCTTGGCTGAGTATTTTTATTCAATTCCGATTTATCTTGAGTTTATACTTTAACTCCTTACCTTTTAATATCTTTATTTATTTGTTTTCCCAGTGCCCGCTGCTAGCTGGTTAGCATCACTAGCCTGTTAGCTCTGTTCCGCTAGTACACATTGCACTCTGATTCCTTACCTTTTACAAAGGGCGAACACATCGGCAATACATCTTAAACCAATACATCTTAAACCGCTTTGCCCCCCTTTGCGAGACAGACCGCGACACTGTGATCATCGGAGACTCCATCGTCCACCACGTCCGTGCTACTGTGGCGAAAGGTAAGGCTCGGACTCACTGCTTACCTGGTGTTCGTGTTCTTGTTGGTACCTAGGGTCGTGAGCAGAAACACCGGAGCTGTGGTTCTTCATGCCGGCTCGAACGACACCAGCCTGAGGCAGTCAGAGATCCTGAAGAGGGACTTCAACACCCTGGTGGGGACGGTTCGCACCACAGCGCCCACGGCGAGGATCATCGTGTCTAGACCACTTCCAACGTACCAGCGAGGAATTAAAAGGTTCAGTAGACTTTTTGCTTTAAATGACAGCCTGCACCCCAGCAGAGTTGGAGCGGAGATCCTCTCGGACCACATCTCCAGGACCCTGCACACCTTCTGACTGGTAAATTACGATTTAAATCTAAATTTCAATAGCCATCCTTCACCTCAACACATTGACACAAATGCACACATAGCTCACCCCATAGAAACTGTGTCTGTTCCCCGAGTAGTGAGATCAAAAAGTAAATACGTGAGAAGTTCTCGAAATAATCTTACTGTAATTAGACCAAAAAATGCCAAAGAAAGAAGCAAAAACAGTTCCTAAAGTTTGGGCTTCTGAACATTAGATCACCCAAAGCCCTTATTGTAAATGAAATCATCTCAGAAAATAGCCTTACCAAATGACTACAACCAAATGCTCCAGCAACCGTGTACAAACCCCCAGGGCCCCACACCGATTTTCTTAGAGAATTCACAGACTTTCTTTCAGACCTATTGGTTAACTTTGATAAAGCATTAACAGTTATATGCTATAAATGAGTTAATGTCCTTAGCCATGGTTTAAATCAGCCTTCCATTTAGGACGAGTAAGAACTATGTTAAGTTACTGCTAATACAAACCAAGCCTTACGTACTTAAGTAAAGTTGGCCACATGTTCACAGATTGGAGTTTCCCGAGTCAATAACTCCTGAGCTACATCACTTATTTGGGGGAAATGTGTTTTTGTATCATTTTTATGATTTTTTAAATAAATAATAATTCCCCCAAAAGTAAAACACAGTTCCCCCAAATAAGTGTTGTAGTATAACTATCAGGACATCAGTGATGTGTGAGCTGGTGACAGTACAGTGTATTACAGTGAAGTTAGTGACTGTTTTTATAGTATTCGCTTTTGGGGTTTTGCACTTTGCAGACGGTACCTTGAAATCTGTCTCTCAGTCGTCTGCACATAGAGACTTGTGTATTTTGTCCACCGCAGAGGAAAGCTGATTTTGAATATCTTGAGGAGAATTGTGTTGTAGCTGCCTCTCTACGTTACTACGATAGAAAAGTTATTTGTGTACTAACAGCGTTTATCTCAGGAGTTATTGGCTCGGGAAACTCCAATCTGTGAATATGTGGCCAACTTTACTTAAGTGCCTTATGTGCTGTAGCTGCTTCACAATTAAAGCATTACCCTAGTAAAACAACGGGGTGCTTTTCTTGTGAAGACATCATAGGACATGCAATGTGCTTACCACATGGAGATGTCTTATGTCTCCTTGGCCTGTTAGCTATTCAGGCGGACTGCTTTTCCAAACAGTGCATCGCTCCAAGCCGGCTGCGTTCGACCGACCGAGGTTCACAGCACTGCTCGGCACAAACACAGCCAGGCTGCAAAACTCGAATACAGTAAAATTAGAGCTATGTTTGTGTGAACAGGCAAATACGGTTAACCTCTGCCATTTTACGTAACGTCACCTCACCGATGGTAAAGAGGTGAAATGTAAGTTGTAATTAACTGATTTCTAGTCACCAGAGACAGAGCACTTGAAATAATGTCAACATTTGTCAACTTCAGAAAAAGTATCCACATACATTAACGCTCTCCTTTGTGGCTCCACCTGTGTGTGTGTGTGTGTGTGTGTGGATGACACAGGTCGAGACGGAGTAGTATAAGCACTGGCCTTAAACAGTACAGTGATCCCTCGTTTATCGCGGTTAATGGGGACCGGAACCCCTCGCGATAGGTGAAAATCCGCGAAGTAGGAGTGCCCCCCATAGGAATTTCCGTATATGTGTGTGGGTATATGTGATAAATATGTATATTTATACTTTTTATATATATTTTACTTAAATCTGTTTAATTATAAAACCTTAATATTATACATTCACTCACTCACATATATTTTACTTAAATCTATTTAACTATAAAACCTTAGTTTGACCTTTTCAATTATGGTCATAATCTTCCTCTTCCTCTTGGGCTCACTAGTGGAATCTTTTGCATAGGAGGCATTGTAAGGTCTTAACGAAAAAACAATACGCGAGAACGAGAAGGAGAACGAGAGTGGCAAGATACAGTACAACAAGGGAAGAAGCTGGGAGAGGATGCGATGATGCGCAGCCAATCAGCTCAGATCTCGTGCCGGGAGCCAATCACGTGCCTTGTCTGAGTGCCCGTGAGTATGTACAAAGCATCTGAGAGAGTTTCTCTCTTTGTCTGGCATCCTGGGAAACCATTGTTATTTTTATTTTTCGATGAATAATCTTTAAAAAAAATCACCGATGCACTGAGGCTGCGAAACTTGAACCGCGAAACTTGAACCGCGAAGTGGTGAGGGATTACTGTACCACGGGTAACCCCCGAAAAAAAGTATGAAATACTTTTTTTTAATGAAAAGTATGAAAAACCATATGAAATACTAATATAATACACGGAGCACAAGTACATGACCTGACAGCATTGTTCTTAAGGTTACAGGCCAAGATGAACCCCATAGCCCACAAGCATGCTGCTAGCATGTCACAAGTATTTATATTGTATTTTCACCACATAACTATTAATTTTTGATATCTTAGGCCTGCGTTACTGAAATGTAGCTAATATACAGTTTTCTTATGGGTTTGGGGAAAAGTTAAACTTGAGCTTAGCTAGTTAATACTGGCTAACAAGCACACTGTCGGTACAGCATATGAGGTTGGTCTGTAGTTCATGACACTTATAAATTTGACAATGCAAAAGCTATTTAACATAAGGTCTGAAAATAAGACTGACATCTTACCTTATTGAACAGGAGTTTTCTTGTGCAGAACACTCTCTTTCAATGCGAGCGAAAAAAAAATTATGTCGGTCAAAAGATTCTTTCGAAGCGAGCTGGCGCTACGTCATGAGGTCATGTGACTTGTCAATCCTTTGCTCTGAAGTAGAAATGTCCTCTGAGTGAACGGAATCAGTGCAAGTTTTACCAGGAGTGGTGCTGGTTACTTTTAAGCAAACGAAAAAGAACAGGTTCAAATGGAAAATCAAAAAATTTGGATCAATTCAGTGTAGAAACAAACTTTAAAAGAATGACAAATCTGTTTCACTTTTTTTAAGTGTACTCTAACCTGCTGTGACATGCTGCTCTGACCAAAAAGATATTACACCTGAAGTCATTTATACTGACGTACGTGTCCCTCAGTGACACTTGTTTTTGGATTGCGTAGAAAACCTTCCACACTATTATTACCTAACTGGGTTAGTATTGAAAACACAAGATCGGCTATCAGAGTTGGTCTTACTTTGAACGCAGGTGTCTTTCCAAGTCCATCGGTCCTCTTCAAGTTCTTCTACCTAATCTATTGTTTGTATCTTTAGATGAAGGAGTCATACTTAGACCTTCTTGTCTTTTCAGGATCCTCACAATGGGAGGCCTTGTTTTTATTAAAAGCAGTGTAATACAGATAAATGTGTGTAATATATGTAAAGTAAAATTACAAATAAAATCTGCTTCAAATAAGCAAATAATTCTAGTGTAAGTAGAAGAAATTAAAATAACAAACCAAGAAACAGTCTCCAAGTGTCAAAAAAACAACAAAACCAAAAGTTATTGGTCACATACACGTACATACAGGGTACAACATGCAGTGACATGCTTTTTACAACTGTCCGGTATATAAGCATAAAAAAAGGAATACAATTTAGGATTTAAAAAAAACCAAAACCAAAAGGAGATAGATAAATAAAAAAAGTATCAACTTTATAAAAAACTATATAAAATATCAAAATATAAGTGAAAAATAATGTATATACATAAATATACATATATAAATATAATTAGTTCTTCAGGTTTTTTGCCGCTGCTGATTGTGTGTTTTTATGCCGACTGTGTGTTTTTTATACTGCTGACACAAAACCTTGTGATTTCACATCAAGCTTTCAATGTTATTCTCTACCTTGGCATTTAAAACATGCTACTGAACATTACATAATTTCTTGAGCATACAAACGATTACGTAAATTTGTATAAAAGGTAAAGAAAACTTACTGTTCTATAAAATGAAAAAGAAAACTTAGAACAATTCAATAATCTTCTTTCAGCAAGATGATGGGTCTTTATCCAACTGTCTAGGTACAGTGTCTGTTCCTCCTGTTGTTGAATCAGCTTCCTTCTGGATCTCTTCTTCACAGTTTTAATCAGATACATTCAGTTTCTTTATTTCATACAACAGTGTCCCCATTTCCTTTAGTTTATTTTCCATAGCTTCCTTCTTCCTTGCTTTCTGTCTTTGTTGTCTTTTTTTTTTGTTTTTTCTCATTTTGCTGCATTAATTTCACTTTGTTTCTTTATTGTATTGGATGAGATTGTCACATAAGGATAACCAGGTGCACGTTGTATGGCAGTTTTTTATAGGGATGAGCCGGATACTCGGATGAAACGAGTATCCGGTACAGATAAAGCACTTCTGCCGAGTACGAGTATTATACGAGTAATACGAGTCAATATCTGTGCTCGGATTGAATGAAAATGATCATTGGGTAGCTGATTGTGTCAGCGTTCTGTGATAGGCTAGTCACAGCGCCCCTCCCCTACACACATACAGATGTATTGTGTTGCACTCGGGTTCGCGGATCTTTTCCGTTAACGTTTAGGGTTTCTTCAGCTTTTTACTTCGGGTTGTAACGTAAATAATACGTACTTACTAACCAGTAGAGTTCTGGTAAACCTGGGTTCGTTCAGACGTGGTGCTTGCTTGGTAGAATGCAACTCGCATTTCGTCTCTGCCTGTCGGAGATTTTTTTCTTTTTTAAACCTTCAGCTGTCTCTAACCAGTAACCAGACACTGAGTGTCTGACACGTTTTTGCTGTATTTCATAAAAATATAAAGGTAGTAAACTAGTGTTAAATAAATATTAATATATATATTATTTTGTATATTAATAAATATTACAAATTAATTATTACCGGTTAAAGCCCCGCCCGTTTCAAGATAAGCCCCACCCACTCCGAGTACAGATACAGATACAGATAATTCATATGGTTAACAGATACGGATACAGATACAGATAATGCTGTACTCGCTCATCCCTAGTTTTTTAGTAGTAGTAGCCTTTATTGTCACTGGTCACAGGTACCAGCGAAATTAGCCATCAACCTGCCCATACATACAATACGTACAATATGACCAAGTGTCCATAGTTACCAATATATTACAGGTATAAACAATATAAATAATAACAGGCCTTGCGTAATTTGCAGGGCCCTACGCAGCTTGAGTAGTGAGCGTATAGGGCTGATCAGCTCTGCGTCCAGGGTGTATCCTGCCTTGATGCCCGATGACACCTGAGATGGCACAGGCTTCCCATGGCCCGAGAAGTTTGGATAAGCGGTAGAGAATGAATGAATGAATGAATGAATGAATGAATGAATGATTCGGCTGGGTAAAAGAATTTAAATGATAACATTTTGTTACACTTAATGTTCAAGAATACTGCAAACATTAATAGAGAACACTGAAATTTATTCAAGACATTTTTCACACTCACTTCATCTATCCACTGTATTTTTGTCCATCTGCCACCCAGCAGAAGGTTTTGAGGCATTCCCTAAAGTTAAGGACTGCCAGTCTGCATCTACATCTAGACTATCAGACTTTGTTCTGCCTGCACACACACAGACACATCCACCAATGTTTATACTGTTAGTTTTGGATTAGTGGTTTAGTATAATTTGGTTCATGTGATGTCAGACTCGGAGGATACGAGGCTAATGGGTGTTTAAAGATTGGTGATGGATTATCCTGTGACTTTTCTCCCCAGAAATATTTTAAGAAGACACCCTGTACTCTGATTTTAGTCTGCTGGAAAGAAGACTGCTGGGAAGCTACTGGGATTCCTGGGAAGAACTTTCATCTCAGTTCATTTACACTCGGTAAGGCTTTCTTTAAAAAAATGAATAATTTCATAAATTAGAAACTTAGAATACAATAAAGCAAACATTAATATATCAAAGCGTATTGCAGACATGCCTAGTGAAACTGTTTAAATCCCCAACATTCTACCATCTAACAAGACAATTTCACAATGTACCCTGTATTCTTATTTTAGCCTCTTCTTAGGAAAGAAGACTGATGTGATATTAGAACGAAAGAAAGCTGAGTCTCAGCTCATTTCAGCTCATTTCCACTTGATCTTTCTTTTAATAAACTAAAACATTTTCAATAACTATTCTAATTACATTTGCTTATTTTATATATTATCTAAGGCGTGTATATTCTAAATGAATAATTCATGACTATTCTTTACCATTTTCCAATTTTTTAAAAGTGAAATCTTTTAAATGATGCAAAAATGTATAAAATTTGAGCATCTTTTTAAAATAGTTAATAGGTTTGGGGAATTACTCAATGTTCTATTGGCTATTGTTACTAAAGGAAATTAAGCTATATTAGTTATCGAGACACAAAATAATCAGAAACTGTTTTATTTGGACCAGTTTTATGGTTTTTTTTTATGACTGAGGAACGACACACTTTAAATGTGTTCAATTGAGGAAAAGCTGCACAAAATACCAACCATCGACTAATCTGAATCTTTAATGTTTGAAGCCTCTTTGATGGCTGTTCATATTTATATATGGTTATTTATATATATGGTTATCTATTTATATATGGTTATTTATTCATTTTTATTTTTTTCTCTTTTTTTTTTGTATTTTAGTTGCTACCTAAAATTCTATCTAAAATAAAGTGTCAAATCCATTATTGCTTTTGTATAATGTTCCACTACAGAATGAAATGTCACCATCTGGTTCTCATGACACTAAACGCTGTCAAAGACGGTGTTACGTCCCCAGCAAGTCTAGGGTTGGGGGAACGAGTAAGACCAAAACTCAATATCGAAAACAAGTTCTTTTATTTTCCAAATATGGGAGGATTTCAAGGCTTCAAGAGGGGGCAAGGCCAAAATAAGAAACATAAACCCTCTAACTGTTAGAAAGAAACTAACTAAACTATCAAAGAAAACAAAACAAAATTTACAATACTAAACTAACATTGTAATAAGTCTGTCTGTGTTTCTGTCCTGTTTCTGTCTGCTGTCTTTCCCTGTGGCCTATTGTTTGCTCCACCCACTCTTTGGTTTCCATGGACATTAATTGTACTCATTCATCTCCTCAGGTGTGTTGTCTTTGTCTCTGATTGTCTCTGCTTTGTCATTGGTTCCTGTCAGCTATATATACTCTGTTTGTTCACTTCCCTGGTGTTGGTCGTTTTGTATGTTGGATGTTGGTGTGCCTGTTCCTGTTTCCTGTTAGCCCTGTTTGTTGCCTTGTTCTGTCTGCCTGTCTGTTCAGCTGCTTTCTTGTGTTTTGAATAATTAAACTTTACAATCTGCATTTGGATCCTCACTCGCCTTTGTCCTGCGCCGTGACAAACATCCTAACTAGCTCAAACAAGAGAAAACAACATGTGAAAGAGAATGGCACCCACCTCTCTACAAATCTCTTCCCAAAGAATTAACAACAACTTAATAGGTCAAGAAATAACAAAAGTATGTACAAAACAGTTAACTTACAACAAAATAAATCAATGCTTTTAGGGTTGAGGAAAAGAAGCCTCACAACACAGCCTCCACACACACACACACACTCACACACACTCATAAATGCCCCATTACTTGAAAATAAAAGAAATGATACTTAATATAACCCTAGCTGGGTTACACTAATGTTTCAGCAGAACAAAGTGATTCAATAACTCCAACCAGCAAGACAGGACTAGAAAGCACACACCAGTGGATGTAGGTGTCAGGATCCTCAGAGGGCTAGAAAACGAAATACATAAATAGAGAATTTAGACTACAAACACAGCCACAAAGCAAAATAAGTAATGTTTGTGTTTCATTTGTTGTGGGGTGGAAAGGGTTAATGAGGGAAAAGGAAACATCTGTGTCAAGTTTGAGGCTCTTCATGGGTAAATATGCATCCAGTATAAAACATAAATAAACAGCATTTACACCCTTCTAAAAGACTGGTTATTATGGGTATTTTTTCTACCCAAAGACTGGGTTGAGGTTCATCATCATCATCATCATCATCATCATCATCAGTCGGCTGCAAATATTTGTGGTTTGCAGGCGTCAACAATCGTCTTCCATTCTGTTCTGTTTCTTGCTGCTGTTCTCATTTCGTCAACTGTTGGTGGTATCTCGCTGTTGATCAATTTGCCTATGTACTGTGGGTAGAGAAGCTTTGGTTTACCACGCTTTCTTCGCCCGTGTCTTTCCAATGGTTGATAGAGAACGTACTTGTTGATCAGCTCGAACTCTGGTTTCCGTAGACAATGACCGACATATCTAAGTTGCCTCCGTTGTATCTGGAGGTATAGCGGGTCAATACTGATCGTATGGTATATCACTGCATTTGAGACTTTGTCCAAGCGCTTGATGTTGAGCATTACTCTGTAGCAGTTGGTGGCAAAACTGTTGAGGCTTTGTTTGAGCTTCTCTGTTATAATCCAGCTTTCGCAGCCATACAGAAGTATAGGTAAGCATGCTGCTTGGAAAATATTTGTTTTGAGACAGATGGGAAGGTTCTTTGAGCGAAATATATCCTTCATTTTCCAGAAGGCTGCCCACGCAAGGGCCTTTCTTGTGCTGATGTCAGTTTCGCTCGACTTGACCATTGACCCCAGGTACAGTACTTGAAGTTTTTAACCAACTCAATCCTTTGGCTACCTAGCTATAAGTTTTTACTCTTATCCTGGTTAGTGAATGCTTCTGTTTTCTTCACATTCACCATGAGCCCGACCTGTTCTGCTTGTTTGGCAGTTTCATCAAGATGGGATTGAGCTCTTTCTAGGATACCTTCCAGTAGTGCGAGATCGTCTGAAAAATCAAGGTCAAAAATTGCTATTGCCGGTTCTCGTCGACATTGTCTTGGTTGAGTAACAAAGCCGTTTTCGACTTTGTTGATGCCATGGGATCTCGCATGATTAAGTTCTGTATTCTTCAGGACATAATCAATGACGATGATGAAGAGAAAGGGTGCAAGAGTGTCTCCTTGTAGGACTCCGGTTGTTATGTCAAATTCATCTGTTAGTTCTCCTTTGACTAGGACTGCGCTTTTAGAGTTGTTGTATATGGTCTTGATTGCGTTGACCAACTTGATTGGGATTCCATAATGACGCAGGATCTCAACATTTTCCTTCTATCTATTGAGTCAAATGTCTTCTTGAAATCTACGAAGGTTATGTAGAGAGGCAGGCTTTTGTCATCGGCACTTTCTATCAATCTGCGTATGATTGGTGCAACTTCTTCCACGACGAAAGCCCGCCTGATTGGGTCTACTGATTGAGTAGAATTTTGTTGTAGACTTTTGTTGCCATCGACATAAGACTGATTCCTCTGTAGTTGGTCATAAGAGTAAGATCACCTTTCTTGGCAAGAGGAACTATGATGTTAGTTGTTAGTTGCCTTGGTGCAGTCTCTTGGTCGTAAACATTGGTGCAGATTTGATGGAGAAGTTCAATTATCACGGGGCCTCCATATTTGAGCGCTTCAGGTGTGATTGAAAGATTGCATCCTGGTGCTTTGCCATTTTTAAGCTGTTGTACGGCATCGAAGGTCTCTTGATATGTAATAGGACCAACGTTTATTTCCAGGTCACTTGGTGCCGGGAGTATTGAATCGGCGTTCGATAAATTGGAATGAACATTGAGAAGATCTCTAAAGTAGTTACTCCACTCGTCTCATAGATCCTTTTTGTTGTTAATACTACTTCCGTCTGCTCTTTTCATTTTATGTTGATGTTTTGACATGTTCTTCCCGCCAAGTTCATTAACAATCTCCCATGTTGTTCTAAGGTGACCAGAGGTTGAAAGTAACAAAAGAAATCCCAAAAACCCAAAAAGAGCATCTTTATGAAGAGCATCGGCATGCAAAAACAAAAACAAAAAACCTCTCAGGACGGTCCTGCAAAGTAACGGTTTTTTTTTACACATCCACACTTGGCCCCAAGAATTCTCCTCTATATATACCCTGGCGCTTCAAGGGGCCTCTTCATTGGTTCCCCTCCTCACAGGCCCGTTCCCATATCACCTTATCATTATGTCACCTTATTTACCGGAATTACCTCATATGTTTTGTAACGTCCCGTTCCTTACAATCCCCTTGTTTTTCCATCACCTTTTGCCCATATGCCCATTTATGGATTTTCCTGCGACCCTGGGTCTTCTTCGTTCAATATAACAATTATGAGCCATGGTCTGGGAACCAAGGTCGTCTTTATTCCAAACAACAATTTTTGTTATTAAAAATGTGCTCAAAAGAGCTTTACTCCCTGGTCAATGTTACATTCGCCTCTCAGTTTTTCCATGCCAGACGTCCTGAGGATTAATCCTTCATTCAACTACAATGGGTAAGTTTCTCCTTTGCTATTTTCTTCTATACATGATTTTTAATGATTATAAGTCACTCTATGAGTCTGGTTTATGTCAAAAGTTATGTTAAAAGAAAGCTCTTATCTATTTGTCATCTTATATTGTCATTATTGCTAAACTATTGCTGCTATAATGTTGTCACTATTGTTAAGCTATTGCTGCTATAATGTTGCTTGTGTACACAAAAAAATGGAGTTCTTTGATGACTCCTCTAACCTGCTAAATGCTTGAAATTTGTTATGATCTCATGTTATGATCTCATGCTATGATCTCAGCCTGTCCTTGCTCAGGCTGGTCTTGCTTACACATATCTCAAGCTCCCATTTCTCTATCTCCTCTAACTCCCTTTATCTCCCCTTATCTCCCCTCAGATCCTTCGCCTCCAGGTCATCAGGTCCTTACCTCACCATCCTCGTCCTTCACCCTACCCAAGGCCAGTGCCCGCTGATGTCATGGCGAGCTATCGCTGCTCCCAGCTACTTCATATCACCCATGAGCTCATTACATGTCTGGAACAGCTCTATTCTCCTGACCTCCCCTAGCATCCTCATCTGCTGTTCCATATTGTGAGGGGGCCTTCTACTAGCACCTCCTCCTCTCAAACCCCTCTGGCTAACCTAGTGGACCAGAGAACTCAAACTGATGGCTGTCCTCATGTTGAGCTTTGCAACCCTGAGCTCGGGACTCCCGTTTCTCCTCCTCGTCCCCCAGTGCCTCATGCCTATATCCGTCCTCTCAGTCATGTCTTGGCATCTCCTTCCTCTGATTCTGGCCCTGGATCTCCAGATTACATTCCTTCTTCTCCCTCTGATTATGGCCCTGGATCTCCAGACTACTCCCCTACTTCTCCCTCTGATCACTAAGATTGTTTATAATAAACCTATAACCATTCCCTCTGACTCCAGTGTGGTTATTTTATTCTCTTAGTTATATATTATCTTAAAATTATTATTACAACATGTGTCTTATGACCCTGTTTTTACATTATTCCTTCTCCTGTCTGCTGAGTTACTATAATAGACAGTCCACCTTCAGTCCACGTCTTTATATATATATATATATATATATATATATATATATATATATATATATATATATATATATATATATATATATAAAGACGTGGACTGAAGGTGGACTGTCTATTATATACGTCTTTTTATATATATATATATATATATATATATATATATGTAGCCTTGGTATTAATATAATAATAATATAATAATAATAATAATAGTATAATGTATTCTCTTAAAGTTCAAGGATTTTTCACAACATCTCTCCCCCTCTGAGACTCTGCAAAGTCTCAGCAAAACCCAAGTTGCAGTGTTCTGGGCTACCTTGTTATCTAACCAGAACACAAAACACAAAAACATAAAAACATCTCAGAACCTAAAAACATACCAAAGAACATAAAAACAAAACATACCAAAAACATAAAACGCTTTTTGTTGTGATAAGCGTGAAAGTCTCGAGTTACAGGAACAACCGCATCTGAATCACCTCCTGTCCATGAGTATATGAACGTGGGTGGTTCTTGCATATCCTGTAGTCCTTGTTGCACATCTTTGGTGTGAGATGTCCAGATCTTATATCCGCAAAAGAATAAAGTACAGTACTGGCGTATAGCGGCCTGCCGTATATGGCGAGAAATAATATACGCATGTTTATGTCCACGTCCATACGTTGAGGCCACACAAATGGAACGACATATCTCATATGTGTGCACCTGCAAAAGCAAACCTTTGTCAAGAGTATAATCATTCTGGTGGCACAAATGAACCCACAGTCCTTCAGGGAGGACTAGATCTGCGTGTGCAAGGATAAGTGACATGGGGCGTGTGTCCTCTAGCAACGTGAACCAGGTGTCAGCCGTTGGCGGGGACGGGTATGTCAGCCAGGTGCGATGCGGCGCCGCACCCAGGTCGAAGTCCCTCCAGATGAAGTTAGACTGGTCCACCTCGGTGTCCAGTTGCATGCACGTGTAGCAGAACCAGGCGTCATCGAGGCGACAAGCGACACCCCGTGGGGTCGCCTCCAACCGTGCACAGGAGAGGGGTTGCTGGATTCGTCGCCGGCCTCTCCGTGGGCGCGACATGGCCTGCACACAATGCTCTACAGACAACACAGAAACAGGCATAGAGACGAAAAAACAAATAGACACAAATACCAACATCCATTACTCAAGCATATGTACAAAAAAGTCTGTGTGTAGTCGGCCTGGCTTCAGTCACAATTAAGGCCACCACCAGTAATGGTTGTGGTGCCTCACGTATATCCAACGTGGCAACGGTGCCTTAATTCGCTGTTTGTTTTCCAGTGAGAACCAGACATGGGGGAAAGTCTGAGCAAAATATGTTCCAGGCAAAATAGCGAATACCTCTGAGTCCCTGCCTCGCTGCAGGCTTTGGAATACCCACTCAGGTGAGGTTGGTAGACTGGCCAGGGCTGTAACTAGTCCCTTAGTGTATGTGGTCCACAGCTGGTAGCCACAAAAGAAAAGTGAGTAGTACTGTCGGGTGGAGCTCTGTTGAATGTTCCGCGAAATAAGGTAGGCGTGTCTTGTCTTCGGGCCATAAAGGGACGCGACTGTAATGCAACGTCGAAGTTCATGGGTATGTACACGCAGGACAAGTTTGTCAGTAAGCTGGTAATCTATATCTGGCTGCCATGCAGCTACCCATGACCCCCCCTCAAGCATAATATCTGCCTGTGAAAGTATCATTGGAATAGGGCGCGACTTCTCCAGCAGGGTGACCCATTGATACTGAGTTATGCGGGGAGGAAAAGATCGCCAGGAGCGTTGTGGTTCCCTACCAAGCTTGTGGTATATCCACTCGTAAGCAGAAAGATCTACTTCCATGGCTAACTTTCTGCACGAGAAGCAACACTCTAGGTAAGGGGTATTATTCTCTCTATAAAAGCGGTATGCCAGGCCTTCAGAGTCAGGGTCAAGGTAGGCACACGTCTGATGTCGTCACGTTGACTGGGGACGCCGGAATGGGAGACACTCCATAATCTGTACACAACACAAACAAGACATACACACAGAGGACACAGACAAACAGGGACACACACCAATATGTTACAGTCCTGTATATGTGCAACTAGGTCCTATCCAAATCATTCTTGTTCTCATCCAGCAGCGCGAACAAGTCTGGGTCCAATTCCATCAACTGCATTTGCATGTATTGTCCAAAAAGGGAGTGGATTGTTTTGTCGATCAGGGCACGTAGAAGAGGAATCCCACAGCATATGATAAAGCCAATGGCCAGCAGGACCACTAGAAAAATCATGCCAATGCACATTAATCCTGCCAACCAGTCTCCTGAGAGCAACCATTTATACCATGTCGGATCTGGGGCCCCTGAGTTCCGGACCATCTGGTCTCGGGCCTCTTTCATACGTTTGAGTATCGTATTTAGCGGTCCTATTAGGCCTGTGTGAAGTGGGATGACGGCACAGCAGTCAGTGCCGATCAGCTCGCACAATCCCTGATCTGGTCTATGGCAAAGCGGTTTTCTACTGCCATCAATGTTGTGGCATGTAACTGTTCTGTTATGATTCCCAAGGCAGCAATTGTGTGATTAATGAAACGCTGTTGGTTATACCATATATAGTTTAGCCACCTTATGTTCCTGCGTACATGCACATGAGGTAGCAGGATTGCCCACGCTGTCGAGGTCGTGTCGGATAAGGCTCTATGCTCCTCTGGAACACCCACAGGCTCACCTTTCCAGTCAATGTGAATATCAGGGTCTGCTGACCAGGCAGGGAGCACGGAGGCGTTACTGGGCTGTAGGTATCGTGAGACGTCACGTCTGGATCGTGAGGCACGGGTGTGAGCTGGAGTCAAAAGGAGGTCTAAGAGGGAGTCATTCGAGGCCATCACTGTGAGATATCCCTCCAGCACAACTGGAGCACACGGTCCATGCCACAGTCGGGGAAGGGTCTGAAGCGCCGTGCTCTCTCCACAATACCAAAAAATGTCTGCCAGCGGCAATGTGCCAAACCTTAGACTAGGGGCGGTCATTTGTCCTGGAATGGATTTCTCACATCCATATTCTGTTGTATTACAACGTGGGAGCACATTCACTATAGGGTGATGAGCACCTAATATATCTCTGCAGGCAGCTTTAGAAAGAAATCCGACATCCACTGATCTTCTTGACTTTATACACAATGGGAACTTCTGGTTAGGCCGCACCTGGACTGTCATATCTGTAGGGATTGGCGAGGCTACCGGCTGATACGCACAAGACATACTTATGTTGCCCATCCAGTTCGGCCCATGTGTTCTGGCTGCCGATCCCAACAGGCAAAGAGCAGGATATAAATGTGTATTATTATATGGGGATTTGTCCACTCGTCCATGCCTCTAGTAGGCATTACATAGGGGATTTGATTAGACTGGTCATGGCATATTACACAGGTGCTATCTGCAGTGACCTGGCGGGCGGAGTCCGTCAGCCACTGACGATAGAGGTTTCCCTCAGTGCCTTCGGCTGTATTGAATTGTTTAATACTGATCATTTTGACGTAATTCTGGAGCGCCCCATATACCCCCTGCACCTTGGAGTGACGGGTCACGCACTCGCTACTGCCTGAACCGCCACATTCAGCCCAAAAATCTATGCTCGCTTGGCGAAATTGGAAACCAGGACTCCAGGCAGGGACGTAGACACGGGCTTCATATGGTTCAAGGAAAGACGTTTTTTGCAGTGTGGACGGATAAACCGAGTTAGCATGGAAACTGTAATATCAGAAGGCATGGATTAATTTACAATGCACGCCATCGTCACCACTGGCAGGTTGTCCTTTAACAACAATGCTGGTTGTTGAATCTTGGGTTACTTCCCCTGGTCGCTTAATCCGAATCTCTATGGTCAGGGTGTAGTGAGACGATGACTGGTTTTTAGCCCACTGTATTGGCTCTGAAACTACCGCCGGAAAGGGACCAGTGTAGTCAATGGAATACATCACAAAATACAACGTGCCATTTAGTACTTTCTTTCGCTGGCTAGCATGGGCAAATAATCCTAGAGCACACTTTATGTGATTTTCAATAGCCGTCTTGGCTGATGTTTTGTCAACTCCCACTATTATGGGATAGGAGCTTTTCCCCTGAAAAACTGTGCGTCCTCCTATAGTGGCGGAACCTGTGCCTGTACTATGTTTGAGCCATGAGCCTGATTTGGGAGTGTTAAAGGGCAGTGAGTCATTATACGTGGCGCCTGATTGTGAGGTATGGGCATGACTTTTTACTGTAAGAATTCCTACTGTGATTGCCAGATTTAAAAATACCCCTACTACACATGCCGTATAAAAAATTTGTACAGTTAGTCTGTCCTTATTTTGTTTATCAGTTCCATCGGGTTCATCTAATGGTTTGTCATCAGTGCCCTTCTTTTGGGGTGCGGCTAGCCGCACCATGATTTACAGACGTTCAGTTACAATTTTAAAGAAAAGTTACAAGGAGTCGAGTACCTCAAAGTCTACGGTTTTGAACTGACCAGGTGGTGGACCTGGTTGATCCGTGCTTGGACCCGCTGCTGATTCTAAGGTGTATCGTCTAGCGTGGTTAGTGAGATCTGTGAAATGTCTAGTTCCTCCGCTGGGCCTGTGTAAACACTTGGGCTAACATCAACAATGTCATCTACAGGGGTTAGGATGTCTCGACATTCCTTGGCAGGTGTGACAGTAATAGGTCCTTGCTGTGAGCGCGCTCTAGCTCTGGCTCGTGTTCCAGCGGCCGGGCCTGTCACTAAGGGATGTAACCATAGGGATCATTATCATCCTTGTCGTGTATTGTTTTACTTTCGACAATGTCTCCCGGTCTTTTCCTTTCCTTTCTGCAGCAGGTGACTGCCCTGCCAACTGTTGTCCTGCCTTAGACGTAGAAGGTTGTTCCTTGGTTCTTTGTTCTAAGGTGAGTGGCTGCGTTTGCGCCCCTGTCCTTGAGGTTGAGGGTTCTTCCCCAGTGTCTACTGCAGCTGTCGCACGACAACAGTGATTAAGGTGATACCAGTATTCCTTACCTTCGACCTTGACTGCAGTGGGGGTAGCTAACACCACTTTAAAAGGTCCTTTTCTTCTTGGTTGTCTCCAATGTTTTCTCTTGAACGTTCTGATGTACACGTAGTCTCCTGGTTCTACCTGGTTACGTGGTTCCTCTTCCTCTACTGCTGTGCCATGTGTGGCCGGACCCACCTGAGAACACAAGAGTCTGTGGATATGGGTTAAATGCTTCACATTGCTTGACATTTCGCCTTCCATCTGTTCAAGCGATGGGCCCTTATAGGGTCCTCGTGTGAAAGCCACGGGCATTGGCCTGCCTGTCACCATTTCATGAGGTGTCAAGTGTGTTGTATGGTTTGCCTGCGAACGCATTTTCATCAGAGCCAAAGGCAAAGCCTGTACCCAATTCAGACTGGTGCTAGCGCATATTTTTGCAATTTTCTCTTTCAACACGCCGTTGGCTCTTTCTACTCTTCCTTGTGAACTTGGGTGATAGACACATCCCATCTTATGGTTAATGCATAACGCTTGCGCAAGGGACTCAATTACTTTATTTACAAAATGAGGTCTATTATCTGAACTCAACTGATCTGGAATACCAAACCTCGGGATTACTTCCCTACACAAGAATTTTGTCACTGTTTTAGCATCATTCTTGGCACAGGCCACTGCTTCAACCCATCTACTGAACATGTCAATCACTACCAAAATGTATCGCTTCCCTTCTGCTTTTTCTGCCATATCCACAAATTCCATCATTAAGTGTCGAAACGGCCCTCGGGGTTCTGGAATGTGTCCTATTGGGGCTGTGAAATGCTTCCTGACATTTCTTTTAGCACATAGCTCACATGTTCTCTTTTTTTTTTTCTACGAAGCTGGCTAGATACGGAGACCACCAATTTTTCCTGATGGTGTCTATTATCACCCTTCTGTTACAGTGGTTTATCCCGTGGGCTTCCTTTATCAACAGTGGTAATAGGGCTGTGGGTGCTACCCACAACCCCTCTCCGCCTCTCCATACTCCTGACTCCTTGTCCTGAAATGCACCTCGCTTTTTCTACTGTTCTACTTCTTCCGGATTGGCTGTGTTTTGTGCATCCCTGACATCTTCTATTGACATCTCTCCTGGACCTGCATCTGGCTCTTCTCCCTGCATAAGTGCCATTATGCATCTATCCCCTAATGCTGCCTTTTT
The DNA here is from genome assembly GCF_030014155.1 of Tachysurus vachellii. Classification (NCBI taxonomy): domain Eukaryota; kingdom Metazoa; phylum Chordata; class Actinopteri; order Siluriformes; family Bagridae; genus Tachysurus; species Tachysurus vachellii. The sequence continues at coordinate 4,943,261 of NC_083475.1, forward strand.
GGCTGCTTCATCTGCTGCAGCGTTTCCTTTAGTTATTGTTGTTCCATCTGTTTTGTGAGCTTTACACTTCACAATAGCTAATTTCTTAGGTAGCTGTATAGCTGCTAATAGTTCAAATATGGCTGGTCCATGGGTGATAGCAGAACCATCAGCCCTCTGGTAACCTCGCTGTGCCCAGATTGGTCCAAAAACATGACATACCCCATACGCATAGGCTGAGTCAGTGTAAATTGTACACGCTTTTCCTGCTCCTAGCTTACACGCTGCTGTCAATGCTTTTATCTCTGCCAATTGAGCTGAGCATGGTTGTGGGACAGTCACCTCGCTAATTGTTTGATATACATTCTCAATGAGGTCGTATTCTATTACTGCATAACCTGCTTTGTTTCCCTCAATGGTGCGATAACAGGATCCATCCACAAAGAAAATTCGTTGTGCCCCTAAAAGAGGTTGGGACTCTAAATCTGGTCGCGCTTTCAGGAACTTTTCAGATTCCTCTGTACAATTGTGTGGAGTCCCTTCACTCGGCAGCACCATTCTTTCGGCTGGGTTTTCTGTGTTGCACCTTTCGATTGTCAACTCTGGTGCCGACAGTATTACATCATATCCTGTGCGCCTTGCATTGGTTATTACAAACGTTTGATTTGTCAATAATGCATGCAGTGCATGTGCTGTATACAGGGTCACGGGGTGACCCATTGTAATTGTAGAAGCTTTTTGATATGCAAATGCTGCTGCTGATATAGCACGATAACATGGCGGTATGCCCTTCTCAACATTATCTAACGCTGTGCTGAAGTAGGCAATGGGCTGCTTTCCTACCCCTTGCTGTTGCTGCATTAGTACTGCCGATGCAAAACCTTGTCTTTCTGACACGTATAGGTGAAATGGTTTGCTGTAATCTGGACTAGCCAGCGCTGGGGCTGAGGCTAGTGTGCACTTCAACATCTCGAATGCTGCTAGTGCTTCTGGTGTCCATGTCAGCTGTGCATTGGGTTTAGCCTGATCTGTAGCTTTTATTATGTCTCTAAGTGGTTGTACTTTTAAGGCAAAGTCGCATATCCATGGTCTACTAAACCCTGCCATGCCCCGGAATGACAACATCTGGCGCGCGGTTTGAGGTCGTGCTGCATCACATATGCTTGTACATGAGCCAGTAATATTTTTCATGTTGTTCCTTCTAGAACACGTCCTAAATATTCCACCTTTCTCCGGCAGAATTGTAGCTTCTCTTTACTAACCTTGTGCCCATTGTTTGCTAGGGCCTTTAGTACTGTTATTGAATCCTGTACGCATTGCTCTTTTGATTGGCTACAAATCAGTAAGTCGTCGACGTACTGAATCATACGGCTTTTCAGTTGTAGATTTATCAGATCTCTGGTCAGTACTTGGTTGAATATTGATGGGCTTTCGCAATACCCTTGGGGCAGCCTCATATAAGTATACTGTTGCCCACGATAAGTGAACGCAAACAAGTGGTGAGAGTCAGGGTGCAATGGAACACTGAAAAAGGCCGAACATAGATCAATTACTGTGTACCATTTTGTTCCCCCTGGAATATTTGATAACAAAGTGTGTGGATCTGGGACTACTGGAGTCTCGGCCACCACTATCTGATTGACTGGTCTCAAATCGTGGACCAATCTCCATTTGTCTGAGTTAGGCTTTCTGACCGGAAAAATTGGAGTGTTGCACTGACTCCTAGTGGGGATTAAACAGTAACTGCAATCACTCCACAACATGGTGAAAACAGTCCCTGAGAGGAGATCGATTAGTATTGGGTGTTGTGTCAGTGGTCTATAAAGGCTAAATGTTATGAAGCAGCTAAAATAAAGACTGTGGGGAGACATAAATAATGCATATTTTATTTTTTATAAATAATGCATAATTTTTTTTTTTAATAATTCATATTTTATTTTAAACGTGCACACATGGACATGAGGATGATTTTTTTAATAAATGAATATATTACGAGTGTAGGGCAGGGGCGGTTCTAGGATTTCATCTTTAGGAGGTTTTAGCCCTCAGAGAGAATTTAAAAGAGTTTTATATTATATATTATATGACAACTCTGGTAATAAGAATAGTGAAATTTCACTGCTTTTGGTTGCCGTCTTTGCGTCTTTCCGCCGATTAACGTTATAGATAAACGCCTCCAGCTCTGACTGTGCGTGCACGCTGCGCGTACCTGTGCTTCTCCGTTCAAATAAAGCAGACAGCTGAAGACGCACTTTTGAAAGACTACAACGCATGTGCGTAAAAGCAAAGTAAAAAAACAACGCTATTGGAACAACCTGATAAATAATTTTCTTTCCCATCGAAGACATGTCCTGCATTTTAATGTAATTTTTATTGTTTATTTATGAAAGTAAAAATTATCCTTATAGTTTTAGGGTGGCTGAGATCACACGCAGGGGGGCTGAAGCCACCCTAAAAAAGGTCTAGAACCGTGTAGGGGCATCTGTATTCGGCCTGAACGTAATGAAACAGGCCTATTGTTTACATGTATTTGACTGCATGCAGCACTGTGCAGACAAATCAATCTATGACATCAAAGTTCCGCGAGAGCCTTTCAAAAGCTTATCACTCTCGCGTTACATTGATCTCATGTGTCAATCGATCTGCGCCGCGCAGGTTGCTAATCTCTCTATTGTGATATGCCTCAATGGCAAATAATCAGATAAAAATGCTAAATTAGTACATAACTACATAAGAACAACCTCTATATTGCGATATGCTCAATGCAAATAATCAGACTAAAAATCATGTGTTAAACAGTGTTTATTGTTTATAGAACATGAACTGGAGCTTATTTTTAATTAAAAAAAAAATACCTCAGCATCAAATATTGTATTTAGATAACATTGTATTTTATAAAATATATAAATAATGACTTAAACACGATATAGAAAACTAAAACAGATATTTATTGACTGATAACACTTTACAGATCTTACAACACACACTGAAAAAAAATATTCATTCAATTTACTAAATTTATTTAAGGTAAGTGGTCGCAATCAATTTATTTTAGCTACATTTAAACAAAAAAATTGTTAAAAAATATTTTTTTAACAATTTTTTTGTTTAAATGTAGCTTAATTAAATTAAATAAATTAGCTTATTATTCATATATAATAAGAATAACAATATGATACATTTATATTGCACACAAAATGCTTTAGATATGGAATGAGGGATTTCATTCAGGATGAGCTGTTTGCCATATCCAATACTACACCATAATATATAAAAAACAAACCACTAATTACACCAAATAACACTCTTTATTCAGATTTAAAAGCGATTTGGAAATACAAAACAAACTATTTGCTGCAATACTGATAAACTATCGCTAATAACCCCATCAACAATGATGTTTACCATCAACAAATTGACAGAAGCATTTTTTCCGTAACACACCGCATGTCACCTGAGGAAATCCAAAGTTGCATCGAGCGGTACCACAAAGCCAGCCGTGACAGCGGAGATAGTCGCAGATGTGACTGTTTATGTAACCGGCAAAAGAAAATAACACATATTGTCGACTCGTCAGCCTACATGAAACACGACTGCCCTCTACAGGTTTTGTATGTCCTGCGCTGAACAATTTGACCCCCCTTCGATAGAGTCTCGCAGAATGCCGGAAGTCTCCGCGGAATTCTTCTCTCCGAGGCGGGCTTTTTAAAAGGCCACATCTGTACACAAAATAAGAAATTGGGATACATGAACAGTCTGAAATACTAAAACCGAATGAACAACAATAGAGCCCTCTAACAAATTAGCACACATCTTTCTCCTTGTGTTTCTGTCTCTGTTTCTGATTCTAATTCTGATTCTGATTCTGGTTGATTGGTGGATCGACGGGTGATGTCACACAGGATAATGAAGATTGACAGGAGATGTCCAATGGTAGGGATCTGAAAAGATAGATAGTGGAGCAAAGAGAGAGAGAGAGAGAACAAGAACAAACAATCGCCACGGTTTTTGAACTGTGACCTCAGTTTGACCTCTTTCACATGTGTCCCAAGTTTGGTGTTGATAGCTCATTTAGTTCTTGAGTTATTGACATTTTATTGAAATAAAATGCGCTATAGCGAAAAGATTTTATGGCGCAAATCAAATTGGAGATATACGTTTTTTAAGTCATGAGCCAAGGATTCAAATGATATAAAGCACTTGAGATTTGGACATACGGTTTAGGAGTTATGGGCACAAATGCGTTGAGGGGCGCTGAAGCGCCCCAGATTGGCCGATTCCGCTGAGACCTTGGCCCTGAGTAACTGTGACCAGTACTACCATCTGACCAAGTTTGAGCTCTCTAGGCCTTACGGTTTGGGCTGCACGATCGTTTCTAGGGCGGAATAATAATAATAATAATAATAATAATAATAATAATAATAATAATAATTAAAGCTGCAAGCAGCATTTCCCGGGTTCAAGCGTTTAAGGCCTTTAGGGAGTTTAAGGCCTTAAAGGATTTTCACATACACAAAGTGACCCGCAAGTTACAGAGGGTGGCACCCGCTCCTAACCTAGTGTCTCTAATATAGAAAAGCTTACCAACGTGTTGCACAATATATGTCATGTGAAGTTCTGGTTCTGGTTCCGATTCTGATTCTGAGACTTTGCCTTACGAGTCAGCACAAAATTGGGTTTTTGGACTGTTGGTTTAGGATCTATGGGCACAAGCGCATTGAGGGGCGCAGAAGCGCCCCAGATTGGCCGATTCTGCTGAGGTTTTGGCCCTGAGTAACTGTGACCAGTACTACCATCTGACCAAGTTTGAGCTCTCTAGGCCTTACGGTTTGGGCTGCACGACCGTTTCTAGGGCGGAATAATAATAATAATAATAATAATAATAATAATAATAATAATAATAATAATAATAAAAATCCTAACAAAAACAATAGGTTTCCAGCGCTTCGCGCTTGAACCCTAATAATAATTATAATAATAATAATAATAAAAATCCTAACAAAAACAATAGGTTTCCAGCGCTTCGCGCTTGAACCCTAATTATAATTAAAGCTGCAAGCAGCATTTCCTGGGTTCAAGCATTTAAGGCCTTTAGGGAGTTTAAGGCCTTAAAGGATTTTCACATAGACAAAGTGACCTGCAAGTTACAGAGGGTGCCACAATATATGTCATGTCATGCTACATATGTCATGCTACAGAGAGTGCCACAATATATGTCATGTGAAGTACTCACCTGTCCAGTTTTCCCTAAAATAAACAAAGTCATATCCATAAAGCGAAGAAACACAAGCACCCAGATGCAGAACGAGTCATTTCCTGAAGAAAATGTGAATGTGCTTGCACGTGGCAAATTCCCCTTATCGTGCTGAGTGTTTTGATATGTCACATGTCCATGTTGTGCTAACTGTTTTGATTTTGCTCATTTTGGGGGCGGGGCTACACGTGACGTCAGTTCCCCTCATCGTGCTGAGTGTTTTGATATGTCATATGTCCATGTTGTGCTAACTTTTGGATTTCGCTAATTTTGGGGGTGGGGCTACACGTGACGTCAGTTCCCCTCATCGTGCTGAGTGTTTTGATATATGACATGTCCATGTTGTGCAAACTTTTTGATTTCGCAAATTTTGGGGGAGGGACTACACGTGACATCATCAGAATACCCGCGAGAATCAGAACCTTTCTCAGAATCAGAATCTTTGCCTTACAAGTCAGCACTAAATTGGGTTTTTTTGTACTGTTGGTGGCACTAGAGGGCTTTTTTTTAAAAAGGGCTGTTTTTAGTGTTTTCCGTTATAGCGCCACCAAGTGGCCAATCGCCGCGGTTTTTGAACTGTGACCTCAGTTTAACCTCTTTCACATGTGGCCCAAGTTTGGTGTTGATAACTCATTTAGTTCTTGAGTTTTTGACATTTTAGTAAAACTGGCTCCTCACAGTCCGAACGTTTTGGGGCCCCTTAAGGACGCTGAATCAAAATTTCAAAAGTAGGTTTTGGACAAAATGCGCTATAGCAAAAAAATTTTCGGGGGCGGAATGAAATTGGAGATAAATGTTGGTTTAGGATCTATGGGCACAAGCGCGTTGAGGGGCGCAGAAGCGCCCCAGATTGGCCGATTCCGCTGAGGTTTTGGCCCTGAGTAACTGTGACCAGTACTACCATCTGGCCAAGTTTGAGCTCTCTAGGCCTTACGGTTTGGGCTGCACGATCGTTTCTAGGGGGGAATAATAATAATAATTAAAGCTGCAAGCAGCATTTCCCGGGGTTCAAGCGTTTAAGGCCTTTAGGGAGTTTAAGGCCTTAAAGGATTTTCAAAACTTTAAAGCCTTTCAAGACTTTAGGGCCTTTCAGGCTTTTAAAGACAAGTGGAAACAGATTTGATGTTTTCTAGACTTTACGCATCTAGATCAATTATGAAAAAGACCATTTATAGCTAATGCAATCCATTGGAAATATTTGGTTTATATATCTTTTCAACAATTATAGTGCACATCACATTATTCACTTATATTATACAGGTCACTTGTATTACACTGCTCATTTACATTACACAGCTAACTTGCATCACACAGCTCACTTTCATTACACAGGTTACTTATATAACACTGCTCAGTTTCAGCACAGTGCACACTTTCATCGTATAGCTCACTGGCATCGCACAGCTCACTGGCATCACACAGGTCACTGGCATCATTCAGCTTATTGGCATTAGACAGGTCACAGGCATCATACAGCTTACTGGCATCACACAGCTCACTGGCATCACACAGCTCATTTATATTACACTGCTGACATCACACAGCTCACTTGCATCGCACTGCTCACATCACACAGCTCACTTGCATTGCACTGCTCACATCACACAGTTCACTTGCATCACACAGCTCACTTGCCTCACACAGCACACTTGCATCACAATGCTCACTTGCGTCACACTGCTCACTTGCATCACACTACTCACTTATGTCACATTACTCAAGTAACACACATTACTCACTCCATTATTTGTAACCTATATGCAATTACATCAGTAATGGAAAAGCCCATTTACAGCCAACGCAGTCCATTGAAAATACATGGTGTGCAGCTTTTTGCCAATTACAGCGCCACCTATTGTCCGATCAAGATAAAACTTGGCATGATTGTTAAAGGTCATATGTGCTCAATGAGGGTCATATAAATTAGACTTTTCGTTTATGAGTTATAGGCTTTGAATTATTTTTTGCCACGCCCATTTCATAAATAATCCTTTAATGGCAAGCCAAAGGATAAATTTCCACTTTTTTTTTTTTTTTATAAGTATTGACATTAAGACTCCAGAGAATATTACTGCACTGGATTGGTCTCGATCAGGCGAAAAACCTTGGACTAGTTCGCAAAAGTAGGTTTTTCACCTTTTTCACGCAAAAGTAGGTTTTTTGACAGCATTGGTCCAAGAGGCAAAGTTGTTCAGTATGTAGAGGCCTATCAAATGATATCAATATTGTGTGTATTTATTAAGCACTACGTGATTACAGTGGCGTAAAAACTCTTTAGCGCCAACTAGTGGCCGATTTCTTTCAAATTTCTTACAGACCTCTAGGACCACGAGTCAAACATGCCCACCGAGTTTCATTCCGGTAGGCCTCCAATTAATCTTGTCTAATTGGTGCTCAAACTTCATTGGCCGATAGCGGCCATGTTTTTTGAGACACGCCAATGTCCTTACATACACTCAAGGCACCTTGGACAAAGACACTGCACACCAGGTTTGAAGTCAATCGGACCAACACTTGCATAGTTAGAGCTGTTTTTAGTGATTTTTATGTCATAGCGCCACCAAGTGGCCAATCGCCGCAGTTGTTGACCTCTTTCACATGTCTCCCAAGTTTGGTGTTGATATCTCATTTATTTCTTGAGTTATTGCCATTTTAGTAAAACTGGCTCCTCCCAGTTCGAACGTTTTGGGGCCCCTTAAGGACCCTGAATAAAATTTCGACTTTTTTTCGATAATTATTGACCGTGAACCTCCACAGAATATTATTGCCCTGGATTGGTCTCGATCAGGCAAAAAACCTAGGACTAGTTAGCAAAAGTAGGTTTTTCACCTGATCAAGAATAATTAATAAAGAATTTGATTGACAGCATTGGTTCAAGAGGCAAAGTTGTTCAGTTTGTGGAGACCAATCAAATGATATAAAGCACTTGAGATTTGGCCATACGGTTTAGGAGTTATGGGCACAAACGCGTTGAGGGGCGCTGAAGCGCCCCCTATTGGCCGATGTCGCTGAGTCCTTGGGCCTGAGTAACTGTGACCAGTACTACCATCTGACCAAGTTTGAGCTCTCTAGGCCTTACGGTTTGGGCTGCACGATTGTTTGTAGGGAAGGAATAATAATAATAATAAAATTATAATATCAAAAAATATACATATTTGTTGAAACATGATAGGACACAGCGTGTTTATGTCAGAAATCTCGGACAAAAGCTTTTTTACATTATTTTATGCTAAATAATATAAAATATAATTGTTCATATTAAAGGCCAATATGTTCATAAAAATAAAATAAACTCGAAAATCTGATGATTTGTGTGTGGTAGGATCATTTTCATGCAATCTTAGGTATCAGCATGTGTTTTGAGTGAATCCATGCATGCATGTACAAAAGTGCTTCGGAGGAGCTGAAAACGCATTTACCGCAGTCTCAGCGCTCTAGCGCCTTCCTTTCGTGGATTTTCGAGCAACCTTATATAAGCGGACATCTGACAGGCTTGAAAAGGGCTGTTTCACCTTGTTTCCAAGAAACATGATAGGACACAGTGTGTTTATGTCAGAAATCTCGGAAAAAGAGCTTTTTTACATTATTTTATACTATATAATACAAAATATAATAGTTCATATTAAAGGCCTATATGTTCATGAAAATAAGATTTAAACTCGAAAATATGATGATTTGTGTGTGGTAGGATCATTTTCATGCACTCTTAGGTATCAGCATGTGTTTTGAGTGAATCCATGCATGCATGTAAAAAAGTGCTTCGGAGGAGCTGAAAACGCGTTGCCCGCAGTCTCAGCGCTCTAGCGCCTTCCTTTCGTCGATTTTCGAGCAACCTTATATAAGCGCACATCTGACAAGCTTGAAAAGGGCTGTTTCACCTTGTTTCCATGAACCATGATAGGACACAGTGTGTTTATGTCAGAAATCTGGGAAAACGAGCTTTTTTACATTATTTTATGCTAAATAATATAAAATATAATAGTTCATATTAAAGGCCTAAATGTTCATGAAAATAAGATTCAAAGTCGAAAATCTGATGATTTGTGTGTGGTAGGATCATTTTCATACAATCTTAGGTATCAGCATGTGTTTTGAGTGAATCCATGCATGCATGTACAAAAGTGCTTCGGAGGAGCTGAAAACGCATTTACCGCAGTCTCAGCGCTCTAGCGCCTTCCTTTCGTGGATTTTCGAGCAACCTTATATAAGCGTACATCTGACAGGCTTGAAAAGGGCTGTTTCACCTTGTTTCCAAGAAACATGATAGGACACAGTGTGTTTATGTCAGAAATCTGGGAAAAAGAGCTTTTTTACATTATTTTGTGCTAAATAATATAAAATATAATAGTTCATGAAAATAAGATTTAAACTCGAAAATCTGATGATTTGTGTGTGGTAGGATCATTTTCATGCACTCTTAGGTATCAGCATGTGTTTTCAGTGAATCCATGCATGCATGTACAAAAGTGCTTCGGAGGAGCTGAAAACGCGTTTCCCGCAGTCTCAGCGCTCTAGCACCCTCCTTTCGTGGTTTTTCGAGCAACCTTATATAAGCGCACATCTGACAAGCTTGAAAAGGGCTGTTTCACCTTGTTTCCATGAAACATGATAGGACACAGTGTGTTTATGTCAGAAATCTCGGAAAAAGAGCTTTTTTACATTATTTTATGCTATATAATATATAATAGTTCATATTAAAGGCCTAAATGTTCATGAAAATAAGATTAAAACTCAAAAATCTGATGATTTGTGTGTGGTAGGATCATTTTCATGCAATCGTAGGTATCAGCATGTGTTTTCAGTGAATCCATGCATGCATGTACAACAGTGCTACGGAGGAGCTGAAAACGCGTTTCCCGCAGTCTCAGCGCTCTAGCGCCTTCTTTTCGTCGATTTTCGAGCAACCTTATATAAGCGCACATCTGACAGGCTTGAAAAGGGCTGTTTCAACTTGTTTCCAAGAAACATGATAGGACACCGTGTGTTTATGTCAGAAATCTGGGAAAAAGAGCTTTTTTACATTATTTTATGCTAATTAATATAAAATATAATAGTTCATGAAAATAAGATTTAAACTCGAAAATCTGATGATTTGTGTGTGGTAGGATCATTTTCATGCACTCTTAGGTATCAGCATGTGTTTTGAGTGAATCCATGCATGCATGTACAAAAGTGCTTCGAAGGAGCTGAAAACGCGTTTCCCGCAGTCTCAGCGCTCTAGCACCTTCCTTTCGTGGTTTTTCGAGCAAACTTATATAAGCGTACATCTGACAGGTTTGAAAAGGGCTGTTTCACCTTGTTTCCATGAAACATGATAGGACACAGTGTGTTTATGTCAGAAATCTTGGAAAAAGATCTTTTTTACATTATTTTATGCTAAATAATATAAAATATAATAGTTCATATTAAAGGCCTATATGTTCATGAAAATAAGATTTAAACTCGAAAATCTGATGATTTGTGTGTGGTAGGATCATTTTCATGCAATCTTAGGTATCAGCATGTGTTTTGAGTGAATCCATGCATGCATGTACAAAAGTGCTTCGGAGGAGCTGAAAACGCGTTTCCCGCAGTCTCAGCGCTCTAGCGCCCTCCTTTCGTGGTTTTTCGAGCAACCTTATATAAGCGCACATCTGACAAGTTTGAAAAGGGCTGTTTCACCTTGTTTCCATGAAACATGATAGGACACAGTGTGTTTATGTCAGAAATCTCGGAAAAAGAGCTTTTTTACATTATTTTATGCTATATAATATATAATAGTTCATATTAAAGGCCTAAATGTTCATGAAAATAAGATTTAAACTCAAAAATCTGATGATTTGTGTGTGGTAGGAACATTTTCATGCAATCGTAGGTATCAGCATGTGTTTTCAGTGAATCCATGCATGCATGTACAAAAGTGCTACGGAGGAGCTGAAAACGCGTTTCCCGCAGTCTCAGCGCTCTAGCGCCTTCCTTTCGTGGATTTTCGAGCAACCTTATATAAGCGCATATCTGACAGGCTTGAAAAGGGCAGTTTCACCTTGTTTCCATGAAACAAGATAGGACACAGTGTGTTTATGTCAGAAATCTGGGAAAAAGAGCTTTTTTACATTATTTTATGCTAAATAATATAAAAAATAATAGTTCTTATTAAAGGCCAAGGTGTTAATAAAAATAAGATTTAAACTCAAAAATCTGATGATTTGTGTGTGGTAGGATCATTTTCATGCAATCTTAGGTATCAGCATGTGTTTTCAGTGAATCCATGCATGCATGTACAAAAGTGCTTCGGAGGAGCTGAAAACGCGTTTCCCGCAGTCTCAGTGCTCTAGAGCCTTCCTTTCGTGGTTTTTCGAGCAACCTTATATAAGCGCACATCTGACCAGCTTGAAAAGGGCTGTTTCACCTTGTTTCCATGAAACATGATCGGACACTTTATGTTTATGTCAGAAATCTGGGAAAACGAGCTTTTTTACATTATTTTATGCTAAATAATATAAAATATAATAGTTCATATTAATGGCCTATATGTTCATGAAAATAAGATTTAAACTCGAAAATCTGATGATTTGTGTGTGGTAGGATCATTTTCATACAATCTTAGGTATCAGCATGTGTTTTGAGTGAATCCATGCATGCATGTACAAAAGTCCTTCGGAGGAGCTGAAAACGCATTTACCGCAGTCTCAGCGCTCTAGCGCCTTCCTTTCGTGGATTTTCGAGCAACCTTATATAAGCGGACATCTGACAGGCTTGAAAAGGGCTGTTTCACCTTGTTTCCAAGAAACATGATAGGACACAGTGTGTTTATGTCAGAAATCTCGGAAATAGAGCTTTTTTACATTATTTTATGCTATATAATATATAATAGTTCATATTAAAGGCCTAAATGTTCATGAAAATAAGATTTAAACTCAAAAATCTGATGATTTGTGTGTGGTAGGATCATTTTCATGCAATCGTAGGTATCAGCATGTGTTTTCAGTGAATCCATGCATGCATGTACAACAGTGCTACGGAGGAGCTGAAAACGCGTTTCCCGCAGTCTCAGCGCTCTAGCGCCTTCCTTTCGTGGATTTTCGAGCAACCTTATATAAGCGCATATCTGACAGGCTTGAAAAGGGCTGTTTCACCTTGTTTCCATGAAACAAGATAGGACACAGTGTGTTTATGTCAGAAATCTGGGAAAAAGAGCTTTTTTACATTATTTTATGCTAAATAATATAAAAAATAATAGTTCTTATTAAAGGCCAAGGTGTTAATAAAAATAAGATTTAAACTCAAAAATCTGATGATTTGTGTGTGGTAGGATCATTTTCATGCAATCTTAGGTATCAGCATGTGTTTTCAGTGAATCCATGCATGCATGTACAAAAGTGCTTCGGAGGAGCTGAAAACGCGTTTCCCGCAGTCTCAGTGCTCTAGAGCCTTCCTTTCGTGGTTTTTCGAGCAACCTTATATAAGCGCACATCTGACCAGCTTGAAAAGGGCTGTTTCACCTTGTTTCCATGAAACATGATCGGACACTTTATGTTTATGTCAGAAATCTGGGAAAACGAGCTTTTTTACATTATTTTATGCTAAATAATATAAAATATAATAGTTCATATTAATGGCCTATATGTTCATGAAAATAAGATTTAAACTCGAAAATCTGATGATTTGTGTGTGGTAGGATCATTTTCATACAATCTTAGGTATCAGCATGTGTTTTGAGTGAATCCATGCATGCATGTACAAAAGTCCTTCGGAGGAGCTGAAAACGCATTTACCGCAGTCTCAGCGCTCTAGCGCCTTCCTTTCGTGGATTTTCGAGCAACCTTATATAAGCGGACATCTGACAGGCTTGAAAAGGGCTGTTTCACCTTGTTTCCAAGAAACATGATAGGACACAGTGTGTTTATGTCAGAAATCTCGGAAATAGAGCTTTTTTACATTATTTTATGCTATATAATATATAATAGTTCATATTAAAGGCCTAAATGTTCATGAAAATAAGATTTAAACTCAATAATCTGATGATTTGTGTGTGGTAGGATCATTTTCATGCAATCGTAGGTATCAGCATGTGTTTTGAGTGACTCCATGCATGCATGTACAAAAGTGCTTCGGAGGAGCTGAAAACGCATTTACCGCAGTCTCAGCGCTCTAGCGCCTTCCTTTCGTGGATTTTCGAGCAACCTTATATAAGCGGACATCTGACAGGCTTGAAAAGGGCTGTTTCACCTTGTTTCCAAGAAACATGATAGGACACAGTGTGTTTATGTCAGAAATCTCGGAAATAGAGCTTTTTTACATTATTTTATGCTATATAATATATAATAGTTCATATTAAAGGCCTAAATGTTCATGAAAATAAGATTTAAACTCAAAAATCTGATGATTTGTGTGTGGTAGGATCATTTTCATGCAATCTTAGGTATCAGCATGTGTTTTGAGTGAATCCATGCATGCATGTACAAAAGTGCTTCGGAGAAGCTGAAAACGCGTTTCCCGCAGTTTCAGTGCTCTAGCGCCTTCCTTTCGTGGATTTTCGAGCTTGAAAAGGGCTGTTTCACCTTGTTTCCATGAAACATGATCGGACACTTTATGTTTATGTCAGAAATCTGGGAAAACGAGCTTTTTTACATTATTTTATGCTAAATAATATAAAATATAATAGTTCATATTAATGGCCTATATGTTCATGAAAATAAGATTTAAACTCGAAAATCTGATGATTTGTGTGTGGTAGGATCATTTTCATACAATCTTAGGTATCAGCATGTGTTTTGAGTGAATCCATGCATGCATGTACAAAAGTCCTTCGGAGGAGCTGAAAACGCATTTACCGCAGTCTCAGCGCTCTAGCGCCTTCCTTTCGTGGATTTTCGAGCAACCTTATATAAGCGGACATCTGACAGGCTTGAAAAGGGCTGTTTCACCTTGTTTCCAAGAAACATGATAGGACACAGTGTGTTTATGTCAGAAATCTCGGAAATAGAGCTTTTTTACATTATTTTATGCTATATAATATATAATAGTTCATATTAAAGGCCTAAATGTTCATGAAAATAAGATTTAAACTCAAAAATCTGATGATTTGTGTGTGGTAGGATCATTTTCATGCAATCTTAGGTATCAGCATGTGTTTTGAGTGAATCCATGCATGCATGTACAAAAGTGCTTCGGAGAAGCTGAAAACGCGTTTCCCGCAGTTTCAGTGCTCTAGCGCCTTCCTTTCGTGGATTTTCGAGCTTGAAAAGGGCTGTTTCAGCTTGTCTCCATGAAACATGATAGGACACAGTGTGTTTATGTCAGAAATCTGGGAAAAAGAGCTTTTTTACATTATTTTATGCTAAATAATATAAAAAATAATAGTTCATGTTAAAGGCCTATATGTTCATGAAAATAAGATTTAAACTCGAAAATCTGATGATTTGTGTGTGGTAGGATCATTTTCATGCAATCTTAGGTATCAGCATGTGTTTTGAGTGAATCCATGCATGCATGTACAAAAGTGCTTCGAAGGAGCTGAAAACGCGTTTCCCGCAGTCTCAGCGCTCTAGCGCCTTCCTTTCGTGGATTTTCGAGCAACCTTATATAAGCGGACATCTGACAGGCTTGAAAAGGGCTGTTTCACCTTGTTTCCATGAAACATGATCGGACACAGTATGTTTATGTCAGAAATCTGGGAAAACGAGCTTTTTTACATTATTTTATGCTAAATAATATAAAATATAATAGTTCATGAAAATAAGATTTAAACTCGAAAATCTGATGATTTGTGTGTGGTAGGATCATTTTTTTTTTACATTATTTTATGCTATATAATATAATATATAATAGTTCATATTAAAGGCCAAGGTGTTGATAAAAATAAGATTCAAACTCGAAAATCTGATGATTTGTGTGTGGTAGGATCATTTTCATGCAATCTTAGGTATCAGCATGTGTTTTGAGTGAATCCATGCATGCATGTACAAAAGTGCTTCGGAGGAGCTGAAAACGCGTTTCCCGCAGTCTCAGTGCTCTAGAGCCTTCCTTTCGTGGTTTTTCGAGCAACATTATATAAGCGCACATCTGACCAGCTTGAAAAGGGCTTGTTTCACCTTGTTTCCATGAAACATGATCGGACACAGTATGTTTATGTCAGAAATCTGGGAAAACGAGCTTTTTTACATTATTTTATGCTAAATAATATAAAATATAATAGTTCATGAAAATAAGATTTAAACTCGAAAATCTGATGATTTGTGTGTGGTAGGATCATTTTCATGCAATCTTAGGTATCAGCATGTGTTTTGAGTGAATCCCTGCATGCATGTACAAAAGTGCTTCTCAGGAGCTGAAAACGCGTTTCCCGCAGTCTCAGCGCTCTAGCGCCTTCCTTTCATGGTTTTTCGTGAAACCTTATAAAAGCACACATCTGACAAGCTTGAAAAGGGCTGTTTCACCTCATTTCGATGAAACATGATAGGACACAGTGTGTTTATGTCAGAAATCTCGGAAAAAAGCTTTTTTATATTATTTTATGGTAAATAATATAAAATATAATAGTTCATATTAAAGGCCAATTTGTTGATAAAAAAAATGATTTAAACTCGAAAATCTGATGATTTGTGTGTGGTATGATCATTTTCATGCAATCTTATGTATCAGCATGTGTTTTGAGTGAATCCCTGCATGCAAGTACAAAAGTGCTTCTCAGGAGCTTAAAACACGTTTCCCGCAGTCTCACCGCTCTAGCGCCTTCCTTTCATGGTTTTTCGAGAAACCTTATAAAAGCACACATCTGACAAGCTTGAAAAGGGCTGTTTCACCTCATTTCGATGAAACATGATAGGACACAGTGTGTTTATGTCAGAAATCTCGGAAAAAAGCTTTTTTATATTATTTTATGGTAAATAATATAAAATATAATAGTTCATATTAAAGGCCAATATGTTGATTAAAATATGATTTAAACTCGAAAATCTGATGATTTGTGTGTGGTATGATCATTTTCATGCAATCTTAGGTATCAGCATGTGTTTTGAGTGAATCCCTGCATGCAAGTACAAAAGTGCTTCTCAGGAGCTGAAAACGCGTTTCCCGCAGTCTCACCGCTCTCGCGCCTTCCTTTCATGGTTTTTCGAGAAACCTTATAAAAGCACACATCTGACAAGCTTGAAAAGGGCTGTTTCACCTCATTTCGATGAAACATGATAGGACACAGTGTGTTTATGTCAGAAATCTCGGAAAAAAGCTTTTTTATATTATTTTATGGTAAATGATATAAAATATAATAGTTCATATTAAAGGCCAATATGTTGATAAAAATATGATTTAAACTCGAAAATCTGATGATTTGTGTGTGGTATGATCATTTTCATGCAATCTTAGGTATCAGCATGTGTTTTGAGTGAATCCCTGCATGCAAGTACAAAAGTGCTACTCAGGAGCTGAAAATGCGTTTCCCGCAGTCTCAGCGCTCTAGCGCCTTCCTTTCATGGTTTTTCGTGAAACCTTATAAAAGCACACATCTGACAAGCTTGAAAAGGGCTGTTTCACCTCATTTCGATGAAACATGATAGGACACAGTGTGTTTATGTCAGAAATCTCGGAAAAAAGCTTTTTTATATTATTTTATGGTAAATAATATAAAATATAATAGTTCATATTAAAGGCCAATATGTTGATAAAAATATGATTTAAACTCGAAAATCTGATGATTTGTGTGTGGTATGATATTTTCATGCAATCTTAGGTATCAGCATGTGTTTTGAGTGAATCCCTGCATGCAAGTACAAAAGTGCTTCTCAGGAGCTTAAAACACGTTTCCCGCAGTCTCAGCGCTCTAGCGCCTTCCTTTCATGGTTTTTCGTGAAACCTTATAAAAGCACACATCTGACAAGCTTGAAAAGGGCTGTTTCACCTCATTTCGATGAAACATGATAGGACACAGTGTGTTTATGTCAGAAATCTCGGAAAAAAGCTTTTTTATATTATTTTATGGTAAATAATATAAAATATAATAGTTCATATTAAAGGCCAATATGTTGATAAAAATATGATTTAAACTCGAAAATCTGATGATTTGTGTGTGGTATGATCATTTTCATGCAATCTTAGGTATCAGCATGTGTTTTGAGTGAATCCCTGCATGCAAGTACAAAAGTGCTTCTCAGGAGCTGAAAACGCGTTTCCCGCAGTCTCAGCGCTCTAGCGCCTTCCTTTCATGGTTTTTCGAGAAACCTTATAAAAGCACACATCTGACAAGCTTGAAAAGGGCTGTTTCACCTCATTTCGATGAAACATGATAGGACACAGTGTGTTTATGTCAGAAATCTCGGAAAAAAGCTTTTTTATATTATTTTATGGTAAATAATATAAAATATAATAGTTCATATTAAAGGCCAATTTGTTGATAAAAAAAATGATTTAAACTCGAAAATCTGATGATTTGTGTGTGGTATGATCATTTTCATGCAATCTTAGGTATCAGCATGTGTTTTGAGTGAATCCCTGCATGCATGTACAAAAGTGCTTCTCAGGAGCTGAAAACGCGTTTCCCGCAGTCTCAGCGCTCTAGCGCCTTCCTTTCATGGTTTTTCGTGAAACCTTATAAAAGCACACATCTGACAAGCTTGAAAAGGGCTGTTTCACCTTATTTCGATGAAACATGATAGGACACAGTGTGTTTATGTCAGAAATCTCGGAAAAAAGCTTTTTTATATTATTTTATGGTAAATAATATAAAATATAATAGTTCATATTAAAGGCCAATATGTTGATAAAAATATGATTTAAACTCGAAAATCTGATGATTTGTGTGTGGTATGATCATTTTCATGCAATCTTAGGTATCAGCATGTGTTTTGAGTGAATCCCTGCATGCAAGTACAAAAGTGCTTCTCAGAAGCTGAAAACGCGTTTCCCGCAGTCTCAGCGCTCTAGCGCCTTCCTTTCATGGTTTTTCGAGAAACCTTATAAAAGCACACATCTGACAAGCTTGAAAAGGGCTGTTTCACCTCATTTCGATGAAACATGATAGGACACAGTGTGTTTATGTCAGAAATCTCGGAAAAAAGCTTTTTTATATTATTTTATGGTAAATAATATAAAATATAATAGTTCATATTAAAGGCCAATATGTTGATAAAAATATGATTTAAACTCGAAAATCTGATGATTTGTGTGTGGTATGATCATTTTCATGCAATCTTAGGTATCAGCATGTGTTTTGAGTGAATCCCTGCATGCATGTACAAAAGTGCTTCTCAGGAGCTGAAAATGCGTTTCCCGCAGTCTCAGCGCTCTAGCGCCTTCCTTTCATGGTTTTTCGTGAAACCTTATAAAAGCACACATCTGACAAGCTTGAAAAGGGCTGTTTCACCTAATTTCGATGAAACATGATAGGACACAGTGTGTTTATGTCAGAAATCTCGGAAAAAAGCTTTTTTATATTATTTTATGGTAAATAATATAAAATATAATAGTTCATATTAAAGGCCAATATGTTGATAAAAATATGATTTAAACTCGAAAATCTGATGATTTGTGTGTGGTATGATCATTTTCATGCAATCTTAGGTATCAGCATGTGTTTTGAGTGAATCCCTGCATGCATGTACAAAAGTGCTTCTCAGGAGCTGAAAACGCGTTTCCCGCAGTCTCAGCGCTCTAGCGCCTTCCTTTCATGGTTTTTCGTGAAACCTTATAAAAGCACACATCTGACAAGCTTGAAAAGGGCTGTTTCACCTAATTTCGATGAAACATGATAGGACACAGTGTGTTTATGTCAGAAATCTCGGAAAAAAGCTTTTTTATATTATTTTATGGTAAATAATCTAAAATATAATAGTTCATATTAAAGGCCAATATGTTGATAAAAATATGATTTAAACTCGAAAATCTGATGATTTGTGTGTGGTATGATCATTTTCATGCAATCTTAGGTATCAGCATGTGTTTTGAGTGAATCCCTGCATGCAAGTACAAAAGTGCTTCTCAGGAGCTGAAAACGCGTTTCCCGCAGTCTCAGCGCTCTAGCGCCTTCCTTTCATGGTTTTTCGTGAAACCTTATAAAAGCACACATCTGACAAGCTTGAAAAGGGCTGTTTCACCTCATTTCGATGAAACATGATAGGACACAGTGTGTTTATGTCAGAAATCTCGGAAAAAAGCTTTTTTATATTATTTTATGGTAAATAATATAAAATATAATAGTTCATATTAAAGGCCAATATGTTGATAAAAATATGATTTAAACTCGAAAATCTGATGATTTGTGTGTGGTATGATCATTTTCATGCAATCTTAGGTATCAGCATGTGTTTTGAGTGAATCCCTGCATGCAAGTACAAAAGTGCTTCTCAGGAGCTGAAAACACGTTTCCCGCAGTCTCAGCGCTCTAGCGCCTTCCTTTCATGGTTTTTCGTGAAACCTTATAAAAGCACACATCTGACAAGCTTGAAAAGGGCTGTTTCACCTCATTTCGATGAAACATGATAGGACACAGTGTGTTTATGTCAGAAATCTCGGAAAAAAGCTTTTTTATATTATTTTATGGTAAATAATATAAAATATAATAGTTCATATTAAAGGCCAATATGTTGATAAAAATATGATTTAAACTCGAAAATCTGATGATTTGTGTGTGGTATGATCATTTTCATGCAATCTTAGGTATCAGCATGTGTTTTGAGTGAATCCCTGCATGCAAGTACAAAAGTGCTTCTCAGGAGCTGAAAACGCGTTTCCAGCAGTCTCAGTGCTCTAGCGCCTTCCTTTCATGGTTTTTCGAGAAACCTTATAAAAGCACACATCTGACAAGCTTGAAAAGGGCTGTTTCACCTCATTTCGATGAAACATGATAGGACACAGTGTGTTTATGTCAGAAATCTCGGAAAAAAGCTTTTTTATATTATTTTATGGTAAATAATATAAAATATAATAGTTCATATTAAAGGCCAATATGTTGATAAAAATATGATTTAAACTCGAAAATCTGATGATTTGTGTGTGGTATGATCATTTTCATGCAATCTTAGGTATCAGCATGTGTTTTGAGTGAATCCCTGCATGCAAGTACAAAAGTGCTTCTCAGGAGCTGAAAACACGTTTCCCGCAGTCTCAGCGCTCTAGCGCCTTCCTTTCATGGTTTTTCGTGAAACCTTATAAAAGCACACATCTGACAAGCTTGAAAAGGGCTGTTTCACCTCATTTCGATGAAACATGATAGGACACAGTGTGTTTATGTCAGAAATCTCGGAAAAAAGCTTTTTTATATTATTTTATGGTAAATAATATAAAATATAATAGTTCATATTAAAGGCCAATATGTTGATAAAAATATGATTTAAACTCGAAAATCTGATGATTTGTGTGTGGTATGATATTTTCATGCAATCTTAGGTATCAGCATGTGTTTTGAGTGAATCCCTGCATGCAAGTACAAAAGTGCTTCTCAGGAGCTTAAAACACGTTTCCCGCAGTCTCAGCGCTCTAGCGCCTTCCTTTCATGGTTTTTCGTGAAACCTTATAAAAGCACACATCTGACAAGCTTGAAAAGGGCTGTTTCACCTCATTTCGATGAAACATGATAGGACACAGTGTGTTTATGTCAGAAATCTCGGAAAAAAGCTTTTTTATATTATTTTATGGTAAATAATATAAAATATAATAGTTCATATTAAAGGCCAATATGTTGATAAAAATATGATTTAAACTCGAAAATCTGATGATTTGTGTGTGGTATGATCATTTTCATGCAATCTTAGGTATCAGCATGTGTTTTGAGTGAATCCCTGCATGCAAGTACAAAAGTGCTTCTCAGGAGCTGAAAACGCGTTTCCCGCAGTCTCAGCGCTCTAGCGCCTTCCTTTCATGGTTTTTCGAGAAACCTTATAAAAGCACACATCTGACAAGCTTGAAAAGGGCTGTTTCACCTCATTTCGATGAAACATGATAGGACACAGTGTGTTTATGTCAGAAATCTCGGAAAAAAGCTTTTTTATATTATTTTATGGTAAATAATATAAAATATAATAGTTCATATTAAAGGCCAATTTGTTGATAAAAAAAATGATTTAAACTCGAAAATCTGATGATTTGTGTGTGGTATGATCATTTTCATGCAATCTTAGGTATCAGCATGTGTTTTGAGTGAATCCCTGCATGCATGTACAAAAGTGCTTCTCAGGAGCTGAAAACGCGTTTCCCGCAGTCTCAGCGCTCTAGCGCCTTCCTTTCATGGTTTTTCGTGAAACCTTATAAAAGCACACATCTGACAAGCTTGAAAAGGGCTGTTTCACCTTATTTCGATGAAACATGATAGGACACAGTGTGTTTATGTCAGAAATCTCGGAAAAAAGCTTTTTTATATTATTTTATGGTAAATAATATAAAATATAATAGTTCATATTAAAGGCCAATATGTTGATAAAAATATGATTTAAACTCGAAAATCTGATGATTTGTGTGTGGTATGATCATTTTCATGCAATCTTAGGTATCAGCATGTGTTTTGAGTGAATCCCTGCATGCAAGTACAAAAGTGCTTCTCAGGAGCTGAAAACGCGTTTCCCGCAGTCTCAGCGCTCTAGCGCCTTCCTTTCATGGTTTTTCGAGAAACCTTATAAAAGCACACATCTGACAAGCTTGAAAAGGGCTGTTTCACCTCATTTCGATGAAACATGATAGGACACAGTGTGTTTATGTCAGAAATCTCGGAAAAAAGCTTTTTTATATTATTTTATGGTAAATAATATAAAATATAATAGTTCATATTAAAGGCCAATATGTTGATAAAAATATGATTTAAACTCGAAAATCTGATGATTTGTGTGTGGTATGATCATTTTCATGCAATCTTAGGTATCAGCATGTGTTTTGAGTGAATCCCTGCATGCATGTACAAAAGTGCTTCTCAGGAGCTGAAAACGCGTTTCCCGCAGTCTCAGCGCTCTAGCGCCTTCCTTTCATGGTTTTTCGTGAAACCTTATAAAAGCACACATCTGACAAGCTTGAAAAGGGCTGTTTCACCTAATTTCGATGAAACATGATAGGACACAGTGTGTTTATGTCAGAAATCTCGGAAAAAAGCTTTTTTATATTATTTTATGGTAAATAATATAAAATATAATAGTTCATATTAAAGGCCAATTTGTTGATAAAAAAAATGATTTAAACTCGAAAATCTGATGATTTGTGTGTGGTATGATCATTTTCATGCAATCTTAGGTATCAGCATGTGTTTTGAGTGAATCCCTGCATGCAAGTACAAAAGTGCTTCTCAGGAGCTGAAAACACGTTTCCCGCAGTCTCAGCGCTCTAGCGCCTTCCTTTCATGGTTTTTCGTGAAACCTTATAAAAGCACACATCTGACAAGCTTGAAAAGGGCTGTTTCACCTCATTTCGATGAAACATGATAGGACACAGTGTGTTTATGTCAGAAATCTCGGAAAAAAGCTTTTTTATATTATTTTATGGTAAATAATATAAAATATAATAGTTCATATTAAAGGCCAATATGTTGATAAAAATATGATTTAAACTCGAAAATCTGATGATTTGTGTGTGGTATGATCATTTTCATGCAATCTTAGGTATCAGCATGTGTTTTGAGTGAATCCCTGCATGCAAGTACAAAAGTGCTTCTCAGGAGCTGAAAACGCGTTTCCCGCAGTCTCAGCGCTCTAGCGCCTTCCTTTCATGGTTTTTCGAGAAACCTTATAAAAGCACACATCTGACAAGCTTGAAAAGGGCTGTTTCACCTCATTTCGATGAAACATGATAGGACACAGTGTGTTTATGTCAGAAATCTCGGAAAAAAGCTTTTTTATATTATTTTATGGTAAATAATATAAAATATAATAGTTCATATTAAAGGCCAATTTGTTGATAAAAAAAATGATTTAAACTCGAAAATCTGATGATTTGTGTGTGGTATGATCATTTTCATGCAATCTTAGGTATCAGCATGTGTTTTGAGTGAATCCCTGCATGCATGTACAAAAGTGCTTCTCAGGAGCTGAAAACGCGTTTCCCGCAGTCTCAGCGCTCTAGCGCCTTCCTTTCATGGTTTTTCGTGAAACCTTATAAAAGCACACATCTGACAAGCTTGAAAAGGGCTGTTTCACCTCATTTCGATGAAACATGATAGGACACAGTGTGTTTATGTCAGAAATCTCGGAAAAAAGCTTTTTTATATTATTTTATGGTAAATAATATAAAATATAATAGTTCATATTAAAGGCCAATATGTTGATAAAAATATGATTTAAACTCGAAAATCTGATGATTTGTGTGTGGTATGATCATTTTCATGCAATCTTAGGTATCAGCATGTGTTTTGAGTGAATCCCTGCATGCAAGTACAAAAGTGCTTCTCAGGAGCTGAAAACGCGTTTCCCGCAGTCTCAGCGCTCTAGCGCCTTCCTTTCATGGTTTTTCGAGAAACCTTATAAAAGCACACATCTGACAAGCTTGAAAAGGGCTGTTTCACCTCATTTCGATGAAACATGATAGGACACAGTGTGTTTATGTCAGAAATCTCGGAAAAAAGCTTTTTTATATTATTTTATGGTAAATAATATAAAATATAATAGTTCATATTAAAGGCCAATATGTTGATAAAAATATGATTTAAACTCGAAAATCTGATGATTTGTGTGTGGTATGATCATTTTCATGCAATCTTAGGTATCAGCATGTGTTTTGAGTGAATCCCTGCATGCATGTACAAAAGTGCTTCTCAGGAGCTGAAAACGCGTTTCCCGCAGTCTCAGCGCTCTAGCGCCTTCCTTTCATGGTTTTTCGTGAAACCTTATAAAAGCACACATCTGACAAGCTTGAAAAGGGCTGTTTCACCTCATTTCGATGAAACATGATAGGACACAGTGTGTTTATGTCAGAAATCTCGGAAAAAAGCTTTTTTATATTATTTTATGGTAAATAATATAAAATATAATAGTTCATATTAAAGGCCAATATGTTGATAAAAATATGATTTAAACTCGAAAATCTGATGATTTGTGTGTGGTATGATCATTTTCATGCAATCTTAGGTATCAGCATGTGTTTTGAGTGAATCCCTGCATGCATGTACAAAAGTGCTTCTCAGGAGCTGAAAACGCGTTTCCCGCAGTCTCAGCGCTCTAGCGCCTTCCTTTCATGGTTTTTCGAGAAACCTTATAAAAGCACACATCTGACAAGCTTGAAAAGGGCTGTTTCACCTCATTTCGATGAAACATGATAGGACACAGTGTGTTTATGTCAGAAATCTCGGAAAAAAGCTTTTTTATATTATTTTATGGTAAATAATATAAAATATAATAGTTCATATTAAAGGCCAATATGTTGATAAAAATATGATTTAAACTCGAAAATCTGATGATTTGTGTGTGGTATGATCATTTTCATGCAATCTTAGGTATCAGCATGTGTTTTGAGTGAATCCCTGCATGCAAGTACAAAAGTGCTTCTCAGGAGCTGAAAACGCGTTTCCCGCAGTCTCAGCGCTCTAGCGCCTTCCTTTCATGGTTTTTCGTGAAACCTTATAAAAGCACACATCTGACAAGCTTGAAAAGGGCTGTTTCACCTCATTTCGATGAAACATGATAGGACACAGTGTGTTTATGTCAGAAATCTCGGAAAAAAGCTTTTTTATATTATTTTATGGTAAATAATATAAAATATAATAGTTCATATTAAAGGCCAATATGTTGATAAAAATATGATTTAAACTCGAAAATCTGATGATTTGTGTGTGGTATGATCATTTTCATGCAATCTTAGGTATCAGCATGTGTTTTGAGTGAATCCCTGCATGCAAGTACAAAAGTGCTTCTCAGGAGCTGAAAACGCGTTTCCCGCAGTCTCAGCGCTCTAGCGCCTTCCTTTCATGGTTTTTCGAGAAACCTTATAAAAGCACACATCTGACAAGCTTGAAAAGGGCTGTTTCACCTCATTTCGATGAAACATGATAGGACACAGTGTGTTTATGTCAGAAATCTCGGAAAAAAGCTTTTTTCCTATTCATGTTTCATGTGAGGTGAAACAGCCCTTTTCAAGCTTGTCAGATGTGTGCTTTTATAAGGTTTCACGAAAAACCATGAAAGGAAGGCGCTAGAGCGCTGAGACTGCGGGAAACGTGTTTTCAGCTCCTGAGAAGCACTTTTGTACTTGCATGCAGGGATTCACTCAAAACACATGCTGATACCTAAGATTGCATGAAAATGATCATACCACACACAAATCATCAGATTTTCGAGTTTAAATCATATTTTTATCAACATATTGGCCTTTAATATGAACTATTATATTTTATATTATTTCCATAAAATAATATAAAAAAGCTTTTTTTCCGAGATTTCTGACATAAACACACTGTGTCCTATCATGTTTCATCGAAATGAGGTGAAACAGCCCTTTTCAAGCTTGTCAGATGTGTGCTTTTATAAGGTTTCTCGAAAAACCATGAAAGGAAGGCGCTAGAGCGCTGAGACTGCGGGAAACGCGTTTTCAGCTCCTGAGAAGCACTTTTGTACTTGCATGCAGGGATTCACTCAAAACACATGCTGATACCTAAGATTGCATGAAAATGATCATACCACACACAAATCATCAGATTTTCGAGTTTAAATCATATTTTTATCAACATATTGGCCTTTAATATGAACTATTATATTTTATATTATTTACCATAAAATAATATAAAAAAGCTTTTTTCCGAGATTTCTGACATAAACACACTGTGTCCTATCATGTTTCATCGAAATGAGGTGAAACAGCCCTTTTCAAGCTTGTCAGATGTGTGCTTTTATAAGGTTTCACGAAAAACCATGAAAGGAAGGCGCTAGAGCGCTGAAACTGCGGGAAACGTGTTTTCAGCTCCTGAGAAGCACTTTTGTACTTGCATGCAGGGATTCACTCAAAACACATGCTGATACCTAAGATTGCATGAAAATGATCATACCACACACAAATCATCAGATTTTCGAGTTTAAATCATATTTTTATCAACATATTGGCCTTTAATATGAACTATTATATTTTATATTATTTACCATAAAATAATATAAAAAAGCTTTTTTCCGAGATTTCTGACATAAACACACTGTGTCCTATCATGTTTCATCGAAATGAGGTGAAACAGCCCTTTTCAAGCTTGTCAGATGTGTGCTTTTATAAGTTTTCACGAAAAACCATGAAAGGAAGGCGCTAGAGCGCTGAGATTGAGGGAAAGGTGTTTTCAGCTCATGAGAAGCACTTTTGTACATGCATGCAGGGATTCACTCAAAACACATGCTGATACCTAAGATTGCATGAAAATGATCATACCACACACAAATCATCAGATTTTCGAGTTTAAATCATATTTTTATCAACATATTGGCCTTTAATATGAACTATTATATTTTATATTATTTACCATAATATAAAAAAGCTTTTTTCCGAGATTTCTGACATAAACACACTGTGTCCTATCATGTTTCATCGAAATGAGGTGAAACAGCCCTTTTCAAGCTTGTCAGATGTGTGCTTTTATAAGGTTTCTCGAAAAAACATGAAAGGAAGGCGCTAGAGCGCTGAGACTGCGGGAAACGCGTTTTCAGCTCCTGAGAAGCACTTTTGTACTTGCATGCAGGGATTCACTCAAAACACATGCTGATACCTAAGATTGCATGAAAATGATCATACCACACACAAATCATCAGATTTTCGAGTTTAAATCATATTTTTATCAACATATTGGCCTTTAATATGAACTATTATATTTTATATTATTTACCATAAAATAATATAAAAAAGCTTTTTTCCGAGATTTCTGACATAAACACACTGTGTCCTATCATGTTTCATCGAAATGAGGTGAAACAGCCCTTTTCAAGCTTGTCAGATGTGTGCTTTTATAAGGTTTCACGAAAAACCATGAAAGGAAGGCGCTAGAGCGCTGAGACTGCGGGAAACGTGTTTTCAGCTCCTGAGAAGCACTTTTGTACTTGCATGCAGGGATTCACTCAAAACACATGCTGATACCTAAGATTGCATGAAAATGATCATACCACACACAAATCATCAGATTTTCGAGTTTAAATCATATTTTTATCAACATATTGGCCTTTAATATGAACTATTATATTTTATATTATTTACCATAAAATAATATAAAAAAGCTTTTTTCCGAGATTTCTGACATAAACACACTGTGTCCTATCATGTTTCATCGAAATGAGGTGAAACAGCCCTTTTCAAGCTTGTCAGATGTGTGCTTTTATAAGGTTTCACGAAAAACCATGAAAGGAAGGCGCTAGAGCGCTGAGACTGCGGGAAACGCGTTTTCAGCTCCTGAGAAGCACTTTTGTACTTGCATGCAGGGATTCACTCAAAACACATGCTGATACCTAAGATTGCATGAAAATGATCATACCACACACAAATCATCAGATTTTCGAGTTTAAATCATATTTTTATCAACATATTGGCCTTTAATATGAACTATTATATTTTATATTATTTACCATAAAATAATATAAAAAAGCTTTTTTCCGAGATTTCTGACATAAACACACTGTGTCCTATCATGTTTCATCGAAATAAGGTGTGAAACAGCCCTTTTCAAGCTTGTCAGATGTGTGCTTTTATAAGGTTTCTCGAAAAACCATGAAAGGAAGGCGCTAGAGCGCTGAGACTGCGGGAAACGCGTTTTCAGCTCCTGAGAAGCACTTTTGTACTTGCATGCAGGGATTCACTCAAAACACATGCTGATACCTAAGATTGCATGAAAATGATCATACCACACACAAATCATCAGATTTTCGAGTTTAAATCATATTTTTATCAACATATTGGCCTTTAATATGAACTATTATATTTTATATTATTTACCATAAAATAATATAAAAAAGCTTTTTTTCCGAGATTTCTGACATAAACACACTGTGTCCTATCATGTTTCATCGAAATGAGGTGAAACAGCCCTTTTCAAGCTTGTCAGATGTGTGCTTTTATAAGGTTTCACGAAAAACCATGAAAGGAAGGCGCTAGAGCGCTGAGACTGCGGGAAACGTGTTTTCAGCTCCTGAGAAGCACTTTTGTACTTGCATGCAGGGATTCACTCAAAACACATGCTGATACCTAAGATTGCATGAAAATGATCATACCACACACAAATCATCAGATTTTCGAGTTTAAAATCATATTTTTATCAACATATTGGCCTTTAATATGAACTATTATATTTTATATTATTTACCATAAAATAATATAAAAAAGCTTTTTTCCGAGATTTCTGACATAAACACACTGTGTCCTATCATGTTTCATCGAAATGAGGTGAAACAGCCCTTTTCAAGCTTGTCAGATGTGTGCTTTTATAAGGTTTCACGAAAAACCATGAAAGGAAGGCGCTAGAGCGCTGAGACTGCGGAAACGCGTTTTCAGCTCCTGAGAAGCACTTTTGTACTTGCATGCAGGGATTCACTCAAAACACATGCTGATACCTAAGATTGCATGAAAATGATCATACCACACACAAATCATCAGATTTTCGAGTTTAAATCATATTTTTATCAACATATTGGCCTTTAATATGAACTATTATATTTTATATTATTTACCATAAAATAATATAAAAAAGCTTTTTTCCGAGATTTCTGACATAAACACACTGTGTCCTATCATGTGTCATCGAAATGAGGTGAAACAGCCCTTTTCAAGCTTGTCAGATGTGTGTTTTTATAAGGTTTCACGAAAATCATGAAAGGAAGGCGCTAGAGCGCTGAGACTGCGGGAAACGCGTTTTCAGCTCCTGAGAAGCACTTTTGTACATGCATGCAGGGATTCACTCAAAACACATGCTGATACCTAAGATTGCATGAAAATGATCATACCACACACAAATCATCAGATTTTCGAGTTTAAATCATATTTTTATCAACATATTGGCCTTTAATATGAACTATTATATTTTATATTATTTACCATAAAATAATATAAAAAAGCTTTTTTCCGAGATTTCTGACATAAACACACTGTGTCCTATCATGTTTCATCGAAATGAGGTGAAACAGCCCTTTTCAAGCTTGTCAGATGTGTGCTTTTATAAGGTTTCTCGAAAAACCATGAAAGGAAGGCGCTAGAGCGCTGAGACTGCGGGAAACGCGTTTTCAGCTCCTGAGAAGCACTTTTGTACTTGCATGCAGGGATTCACTCAAAACACATGCTGATACCTAAGATTGCATGAAAATGATCATACCACACACAAATCATCAGATTTTCGAGTTTAAATCATATTTTTATCAACATATTGGCCTTTAATATGAACTATTATATTTTATATTATTTACCATAAAATAATATAAAAAAGCTTTTTTCCGAGATTTCTGACATAAACACACTGTGTCCTATCATGTTTAATCGAAATGAGGTGAAACAGCCCTTTCCAATCTTGTCAGATGTGTGTTTTTATAAGGTTTCACGAAAAACCATGAAAGGAAGGCGCTAGAGCGCTGAGACTGCGGGAAACGTGTTTTCAGCTCCTGAGAAGCACTTTTGTACTTGCATGCAGGGATTCACTCAAAACACATGCTGATACCTAAGATTGCATGAAAATGATCATACCACACACAAATCATCAGATTTTCGAGTTTAAATCATATTTTTATCAACATATTGGCCTTTAATATGAACTATTATATTTTATATTATTTACCATAAAATAATATAAAAAAGCTTTTTTCCGAGATTTCTGACATAAACACACTGTGTCCTATCATGTTTCATCGAAATGAGGTGAAACAGCCCTTTTCAAGCTTGTCAGATGTGTGCTTTTATAAGGTTTCACGAAAAACCATGAAAGGAAGGCGCTAGAGCGCTGAGACTGCGGGAAACGCGTTTTCAGCTCCTGAGAAGCACTTTTGTACTTGCATGCAGGGATTCACTCAAAACACATGCTGATACCTAAGATTGCATGAAAATGATCATACCACACACAAATCATCAGATTTTCGAGTTTAAATCATATTTTTATCAACATATGAACAGCCTTTAATATGAACTATTATATTTTATATTATTTACCATAAAATAATATAAAAAAGCTTTTTTCCGAGATTTCTGACATAAACACACTGTGTCCTATCATGTTTCATCGAAATGAGGTGAAACAGCCCTTTTCAAGCTTGTCAGATGTGTGCTTTTATAAGGTTTCACGAAAAACCATGAAAGGAAGGCGCTAGAGCGCTGAGACTGCGGGAAACGCGTTTTCAGCTCCTGAGAAGCACTTTTGTACATGCATGCAGGGATTCACTCAAAACACATGCTGATACCTAAGATTGCATGAAAATGATCATACCACACACAAATCATCAGATTTTCGAGTTTAAATCATATTTTTATCAACATATTGGCCTTTAATATGAACTATTATATTTTATATTATTTACCATAAAATAATATAAAAAAGCTTTTTTTCCGAGATTTCTGACATAAACACACTGTGTCCTATCATGTTTCATCGAAATGAGGTGAAACAGCCCTTTTCAAGCTTGTCAGATGTGTGCTTTTATAAGGTTTCACGAAAAACCATGAAAGGAAGGCGCTAGAGCGCTGAGACTGCGGGAAACGTGTTTTCAGCTCCTGAGAAGCACTTTTGTACTTGCATGCAGGGATTCACTCAAAACACATGCTGATACCTAAGATTGCATGAAAATGATCATACCACACACAAATCATCAGATTTTCGAGTTTAAATCATATTTTTATCAACATATTGGCCTTTAATATGAACTATTATATTTTATATTATTTACCATAAAATAATATAAAAAAGCTTTTTTCCGAGATTTCTGACATAAACACACTGTGTCCTATCATGTTTCATCGAAATGAGGTGAAACAGCCCTTTTCAAGCTTGTCAGATGTGTGCTTTTATAAGGTTTCTCGAAAAAACCATGAAAGGAAGGCGCTAGAGCGCTGAGACTGCGGGAAACGCGTTTTCAGCTCCTGAGAAGCACTTTTGTACTTGCATGCAGGGATTCACTCAAAACACATGCTGATACCTAAGATTGCATGAAAATGATCATACCACACACAAATCATCAGATTTTCGAGTTTAAATCATATTTTTATCAACATATTGGCCTTTAATATGAACTATTATATTTTATATTATTTACCATAAAATAATATAAAAAAGCTTTTTTCCGAGATTTCTGACATAAACACACTGTGTCCTATCATGTTTCATCGAAATGAGGTGAAACAGCCCTTTTCAAGCTTGTCAGATGTGTGCTTTTATAAGGTTTCACGAAAAACCATGAAAGGAAGGCGCTAGAGCGCTGAGACTGCGGGAAACGTGTTTTCAGCTCCTGAGAAGCACTTTTGTACATGCATGCAGGGATTCACTCAAAACACATGCTGATACCTAAGATTGCATGAAAATGATCATACCACACACAAATCATCAGATTTTCGAGTTTAAATCATATTTTTATCAACATATTGGCCTTTAATATGAACTATTATATTTTATATTATTTACCATAAAATAATATAAAAAAGCTTTTTTCCGAGATTTCTGACATAAACACACTGTGTCCTATCATGTTTCATCGAAATGAGGTGAAACAGCCCTTTTCAAGCTTGTCAGATGTGTGCTTTTATAAGGTTTCACGAAAAACCATGAAAGGAAGGCGCTAGAGCGCTGAGACTGCGGGAAACGCGTTTTCAGCTCCTGAGAAGCACTTTTGTACATGCATGCAGGGATTCACTCAAAACACATGCTGATACCTAAGATTGCATGAAAATGATCATACCACACACAAATCATCAGATTTTCGAGTTTAAATCATATTTTTATCAACATATTGGCCTTTAATATGAACTATTATATTTTATATTATTTACCATAAAATAATATAAAAAAGCTTTTTTCCGAGATTTCTGACATAAACACACTGTGTCCTATCATGTTTCATCGAAATGAGGTGAAACAGCCCTTTTCAAGCTTGTCAGATGTGTGCTTTTATAAGGTTTCTCGAAAAACCATGAAAGGAAGGCGCTAGAGCGCTGAGACTGCGGGAAACGCGTTTTCAGCTCCTGAGAAGCACTTTTGTACTTGCATGCAGGGATTCACTCAAAACACATGCTGATACCTAAGATTGCATGAAAATGATCATACCACACACAAATCATCAGATTTTCGAGTTTAAATCATATTTTTATCAACATATTGGCCTTTAATATGAACTATTATATTTTATATTATTTACCATAAAATAATATAAAAAAGCTTTTTTCCGAGATTTCTGACATAAACACACTGTGTCCTATCATGTTTCATCGAAATGAGGTGAAACAGCCCTTTTCAAGCTTGTCAGATGTGTGCTTTTATAAGGTTTCACGAAAAACCATGAAAGGAAGGCGCTAGAGCGCTGAGACTGCGGGAAACGTGTTTTCAGCTCCTGAGAAGCACTTTTGTACTTGCATGCAGGGATTCACTCAAAACACATGCTGATACCTAAGATTGCATGAAAATGATCATACCACACACAAATCATCAGATTTTCGAGTTTAAATCATATTTTTATCAACATATTGGCCTTTAATATGAACTATTATATTTTATATTATTTACCATAAAATAATATAAAAAAGCTTTTTTTCCGAGATTTCTGACATAAACACACTGTGTCCTATCATGTTTCATCGAAATGAGGTGAAACAGCCCTTTTCAAGCTTGTCAGATGTGTGCTTTTATAAGGTTTCTCGAAAAACCATGAAAGGAAGGCGCTAGAGCGCTGAGACTGCGGGAAACGCGTTTTCAGCTCCTGAGAAGCACTTTTATACATGCATGCAGGGATTCACTCAAAACACATGCTGATACCTAGATTGCATGAAACTGATCATAACACACACAAA
This sequence comes from Tachysurus vachellii, assembly GCF_030014155.1. NCBI lineage: Eukaryota > Metazoa > Chordata > Actinopteri > Siluriformes > Bagridae > Tachysurus > Tachysurus vachellii. Next base: position 4,976,364 of record NC_083475.1, read on the forward strand.
TCATCAGATTTTCGAGTTTACATCATAAATTTATCAACATATTGGCCTTTAAATATGAGCTATTATTTTTATATTATTTACCATAAAATCATATAAAAAAGTTTTTTCCCGAGATTTCTGACATAAAACACACTGTGTCCTATCATATTTCATCGAAATGAGGGTGAAACAGCCCTTTTCAAGCTTGTCAGATGTGTGCTTTTATAAGGTTTCACGAAAAACCATGAAAGGAAGGCGCTAGAGCGCTGAGACTGCGGGAAACGCGTTTTCAGCTCCTGAGAAGCACTTTTGTACATGCATGCAGGGATTCACTCAAAACACATGCTGATACCTAAGATTGCATGAAAATGATCATACCACACACAAATCATCAGATTTTCGAGTTTAAATCATATTTTTATCAACATATTGGCCTTTAATATGAACTATTATATTTTATATTATTTACCATAAAATAATATAAAAAAGCTTTTTTCCGAGATTTCTGACATAAACACACTGTGTCCTATCATGTTTCATCGAAATGAGGTGAAACAGCCCTTTTCAAGCTTGTCAGATGTGTTCTTTTATAAGGTTCTCGAAAAACCATGAAAGGAAGGCGCTAGAGCGCTGACCATCCGGAAACGCGTTTTCAGCTCCTGAGAAGCACTTTTGTACTTGCATGCAGGGATTCACTCAAAACACATGCTGATACCTAAGATTGCATGAAAATGATCATACCACACACAAATCATCAGATTTTCGAGTTTAAATCATATTTTTATCAACATATTGGCCTTTAATATGAACTATTATATTTTATATAATTACCATAAAATAATATAAAAAGCTTTTTTCCGAGATTTCTGACATAAACACACTGTGTCCTATCATGTTTCATCGAAATGAGGTGAAACAGCCCTTTTCAAGCTTGTCAGATGTGTGCTTTTATAAGGTTTCATCGAAAAACCATGAAAGGAAGGCGCTAGAGCGCTGAGACTGCGGGAAACGCGTTTTCAGCTCCTGAGAAGCACTTTTGTACTTGCATGCAGGGATTCACTCAAAACACATGCTGATACCTAAGATTGCATGAAAATGATCATACCACACACAAATCATCAGATTTTCGAGTTTAAATCATATTTTTATCAACATATTGACCTTTAAAATTAATTATTATATTTAATATTATTTTTGCATAAAATAATGTCAAAAAGGTTTTTTTTCGAGATTTCTAACATAAACACACTGTGTCCTATCATGTTTCATCGAAATGAGGTGAAACAGCCCTTTTCAAGCTTGTCAGATGTGTGCTTTTATAAGGTTTCACGAAAAACCATGAAAGGAAGGCGCTAGAGCGCTGAGACTGCGGGAAACGCGTTTTCAGCTCCTGAGAAGCACTTTTGTACTTGCATGCAGGGATTCACTCAAAACACATGCTGATACCTAAGATTGCATGAAAATGATCATACCACACACAAATCATCAGATTTTCGAGTTTAAATCATATTTTTATCAACATATTGGCCTTTAATATGAACTATTATATTTTATATTATTTACCATAAAATAATATAAAAAAGCTTTTTTCCGAGATTTCTGACATAAACACACTGTGTCCTATCATGTTTCATCGAAATGAGGTGAAACAGCCCTTTTCAAGCTTGTCAGATGTGTGCTTTTACAAGGTTTCACGAAAAACCATGAAAGGAAGGCGCTAGAGCGCTGAGACTGCGGGAAACGCGTTTTCAGCTCCTGAGAAGCACTTTTGTACATGCATGCAGGGATTCACTCAAAACACATGCTGATACCTAAGATTGCATGAAAATGATCATACCACACACAAATCATCAGATTTTCGAGTTTAAATCAGTTTTTTTATCAACATATTGGCCTTTAATATGAACTATTATATTTTATATTATTTACCATAAAATAATATAAAAAAGCTTTTTTCCGAGATTTCTGACATAAACACACTGTGTCCTATCATGTTTCATCGAAATGAGGTGAAACAGCCCTTTTCAAGCTTGTCAGATGTGTGCTTTTATAAGGTTTCTCGAAAAACCATGAAAGGAAGGCGCTAGAGCGCTGAGACTGCGGGAAACGCGTTTTCAGCTCCTGAGAAGCACTTTTGTACTTGCATGCAGGGATTCACTCAAAACACATGCTGATACCTAAGATTGCATGAAAATGATCATACCACACACAAATCATCAGATTTTCGAGTTTAAATCATATTTTTATCAACATATTGGCCTTTAATATGAACTATTATATTTTATATTATTTACCATAAAATAATATAAAAAAGCTTTTTTCCGAGATTTCTGACATAAACACACTGTGTCCTATCATGTTTCATCGAAATGAGGTGAAACAGCCCTTTTCAAGCTTGTCAGATGTGTGCTTTTATAAGGTTTCTCGAAAAACCATGAAAGGAAGGCGCTAGAGCGCTGAGACTGCGGGAAACGCGTTTTCAGCTCTGAGAAGCACTTTTGTACTTGCATGCAGGGATTCACTCAAAACACATGCTGATACCTAAGATTGCATGAAAATGATCATACCACACACAAATCATCAGATTTTCGAGTTTAAATCATATTTTTATCAACATATTGGCCTTTAATATGAACTATTATATTTTATATTATTTACCATAAAATAATATAAAAAAGCTTTTTTCCGAGATTTCTGACATAAACACACTGTGTCCTATCATGTTTCATCGAAATGAGGTGAAACAGCCCTTTTCAAGCTTGTCAGATGTGTGCTTTTATAAGGTTTCACGAAAAACCATGAAAGGAAGGCGCTAGAGCGCTGAGACTGCGGGAAACGTGTTTTCAGCTCCTGAGAAGCACTTTTGTACTTGCATGCAGGGATTCACTCAAAACACATGCTGATACCTAAGATTGCATGAAAATGATCATACCACACACAAATCATCAGATTTTCGAGTTTAAATCATATTTTTATCAACATATTGGCCTTTAATATGAACTATTATATTTTTATTATTTACCATAAAATAATATAAAAAAGCTTTTTTCCGAGATTTCTGACATAAACACACTGTGTCCTATCATGTTTCATCGAAATGAGGTGAAACAGCCCTTTTCAAGCTTGTCAGATGTGTGCTTTTATAAGGTTTCACGAAAAACCATGAAAGGAAGGCGCTAGAGCGCTGAGACTGCGGGAAACGCGTTTTCAGCTCCTGAGAAGCACTTTTGTACTTGCATGCAGGGATTCACTCAAAACACATGCTGATACCTAAGATTGCATGAAAATGATCATACCACACACAAATCATCAGATTTTCGAGTTTAAATCATATTTTTATCAACATATTGGCCTTTAATATGAACTATTATATTTTATATTATTTACCATAAAATAATATAAAAAGCTTTTTTCCGAGATTTCTGACATAAACACACTGTGTCCTATCATGTTTCATCGAAATGAGGTGAAACAGCCCTTTTCAAGCTTGTCAGATGTGTGCTTTTATAAGGTTTCACGAAAAACCATGAAAGGAAGGCGCTAGAGCGCTGAGACTGCGGGAAACGCGTTTTCAGCTCCTGAGAAGCACTTTTGTACTTGCATGCAGGGATTCACTCAAAACACATGCTGATACCTAAGATTGCATGAAAATGATCATACCACACACAAATCATCAGATTTTCGAGTTTAAATCATATTTTTATCAACATATTGGCCTTTAATATGAACTATTATATTTTATATTATTTACCATAAAATAATATAAAAAAGCTTTTTTCCGAGATTTCTGACATAAACACACTGTGTCCTATCATGTTTCATCGAAATGAGGTGAAACAGCCCTTTTCAAGCTTGTCAGATGTGTGCTTTTATAAGGTTTCTCGAAAAACCATGAAAGGAAGGCGCTAGAGCGCTGAGACTGCGGGAAACGCGTTTTCAGCTCCTGAGAAGCACTTTTGTACTTGCATGCAGGGATTCACTCAAAACACATGCTGATACCTAAGATTGCATGAAAATGATCATACCACACACAAATCATCAGATTTTCGAGTTTAAATCAGTTTTTTTATCAACATATTGGCCTTTAATATGAACTATTATATTTTATATTATTTACCATAAAATAATATAAAAAAGCTTTTTTCCGAGATTTCTGACATAAACACACTGTGTCCTATCATGTTTCATCGAAATGAGGTGAAACAGCCCTTTTCAAGCTTGTCAGATGTGTGCTTTTATAAGGTTTCACGAAAAACCATGAAAGGAAGGCGCTAGAGCGCTGAGACTGCGGGAAACGCGTTTTCAGCTCCTGAGAAGCACTTTTGTACTTGCATGCAGGGATTCACTCAAAACACATGCTGATACCTAAGATTGCATGAAAATGATCATACCACACACAAATCATCAGATTTTCGAGTTTAAATCATATTTTTATCAACATATTGGCCTTTAATATGAACTATTATATTTTATATTATTTACCATAAAATAATATAAAAAAGCTTTTTTCCGAGATTTCTGACATAAACACACTGTGTCCTATCATGTTTCATCGAAATGAGGTGAAACAGCCCTTTTCAAGCTTGTCAGATGTGTGCTTTTATAAGGTTTCACGAAAAACCATGAAAGGAAGGCGCTAGAGCGCTGAGACTGCGGGAAACGTGTTTTCAGCTGCTGAGAAGCACTTTTGTACATGCATGCAGGGATTCACTCAAAACACATGCTGATACCTAAGATTGCATGAAAATGATCATACCACACACAAATCATCAGATTTTCTAGTTTAAATCATTTTTTTTATCAACATATTGGCCTTTAATATGAACTATTATATTTTATATTATTTACCATAAAATAATATAAAAAAGCTTTTTTCCGAGATTTCTGACATAAACACACTGTGTCCTATCATGTTTCATCGAAATGAGGTGAAACAGCCCTTTTCAAGCTTGTCAGATGTGTGTTTTTATAAGGTTTCACGAAAAACCATGAAAGGAAGGCGCTAGAGCGCTGAGACTGCGGGAAACGCGTTTTCAGCTCCTGAGAAGCACTTTTGTACTTGCATGCAGGGATTCACTCAAAACACATGCTGATACCTAAGATTGCATGAAAATGATCATACCACACACAAATCATCATATTTTCGCGTTTAAATCATATTTTTATAAACATATTGGCCTTTAACATGAACTGTTATATTTTATATTATTTACCAAAAAAAAATATAAAAAAGCTTTTTTCCAAGATTTCTGACATAAACACACTGTGTCCTATCATGTTTCATCGAAACAAGGTGAAACAGCCCTTTTCAAGCTTGTCAGATGTGTGCTTATATAAGGTTTCTCGAAAAACCATGAAAGAAAGGCGCTAGAGCCCTGAGACTGCAGGAAACGCGTTTTCGGCTCCTGAGAAGCACTTTTGTACATGCATGCAGGGATTCACTCAAAACACATGCTGATACCTAAGATTGCATGAAAATGATCATAGCACACACAAATCATCAGATTTTCGCGTTTAAATCATATTTTTATCAACATATTGGCCTTTAAATATGAACTATTATTTTTATATTATTTACCATAAAATCATATAAAAAAGCTTTTTTCCAAGATTTCTGACATAAACACACTGTGTCCTATCATGTTTCATCGAAACAAGGTGAAACAGCCCTTTTCAAGCTTGTCAGATGTGTGCTTTTATAAGGTTTCACGAAAAACCATGAAAGGAAGGCGCTAGAGCGCTGAGACTGCGGGAAACGCGTTTTCAGCTCCTGAGAAGCACTTTTGTACATGCATGCAGGGATTCACTCAAAACACATGCTGATACCTAAGATTGCATGAAAATGATCATACCACACACAAATCATCAGATTTTCGAGTTTAAATCATATTTTTATCAACATATTGGCCTTTAATATGAACTATTATATTTTATATTATTTACCATAAAATAATATAAAAAAGCTTTTTTCCGAGATTTCTGACATAAACACACTGTGTCCTATCATGTTTCATCGAAATGAGGTGAAACAGCCCTTTTCAAGCTTGTCAGATGTGTGCTTTTATAAGGTTTCACGAAAAACCATGAAAGGAAGGCGCTAGAGCGCTGAGACTGCGGGAAACGCGTTTTCAGCTCCTGAGAAGCACTTTTGTACTTGCATGCAGGGATTCACTCAAAACACATGCTGATACCTAAGATTGCATGAAAATGATCATACCACACACAAATCATCAGATTTTCGAGTTTAAATCATATTTTTATCAACATATTGGCCTTTAATATGAACTATTATATTTTATATTATTTACCATAAAATAATATAAAAAGCTTTTTTCCGAGATTTCTGACATAAACACACTGTGTCCTATCATGTTTCATCGAAATGAGGTGAAACAGCCCTTTTCAAGCTTGTCAGATGTGTGCTTTTATAAGGTTTCTCGAAAAACCATGAAAGGAAGGCGCTAGAGCGCTGAGACTGCGGGAAACGCGTTTTCAGCTCCTGAGAAGCACTTTTGTACTTGCATGCAGGGATTCACTCAAAACACATGCTGATACCTAAGATTGCATGAAAATGATCATACCACACACAAATCATCAGATTTTCGAGTTTAAATCATATTTTTATCAACATATTGGCCTTTAATATGAACTATTATATTTTATATTATTTACCATAAAATAATATAAAAATGCTTTTTTCCGAGATTTCTGACATAAACCCACTGTGTCCTATCATGTTTCATCGAAATGAGGTGAAACAGCCCTTTTCAAGCTTGTCAGATGTGTGCTTTTATAAGGTTTCTCGAAAAACCATGAAAGGAAGGCGCTAGAGCGCTGAGACTGCGGGAAACGCGTTTTCAGCTCCTGAGAAGCACTTTTGTACTTGCATGCAGGGATTCACTCAAAACACATGCTGATACCTAAGATTGCATGAAAATGATCATACCACACACAAATCATCAGATTTTCGAGTTTAAATCATATTTTTATCAACATATTGGCCTTTAATATGAACTATTATATTTTATATTATTTACCATAAAATAATATAAAAAAGCTTTTTTCCGAGATTTCTGACATAAACACACTGTGTCCTATCATGTTTCATCGAAATGAGGTGAAACAGCCCTTTTCAAGCTTGTCAGATGTGTGCTTTTATAAGGTTTCACGAAAAACCATGAAAGGAAGGCGCTAGAGCGCTGAGACTGCGGGAAACGCGTTTTCAGCTCCTGAGAAGCACTTTTGTACATGCATGCAGGGATTCACTAAAAACACATGCTGATACCTAAGATTGCATGAAAATGATCATACCACACACAAATCATCAGATTTTCGAGTTTAAATCATATTTTTATCAACATATTGGCCTTTAATATGAACTATTATATTTTATATTATTTACCATAAAATAATATAAAAAAGCTTTTTTCCGAGATTTCTGACATAAACACACTGTGTCCTATCATGTTTCATCGAAATGAGGTGAAACAGCCCTTTTCAAGCTTGTCAGATGTGTGCTTTTATAAGGTTTCACGAAAAACCATGAAAGGAAGGCGCTAGAGCGCTGAGACTGCGGGAAACGCGTTTTCAGCTCCTGAGAAGCACTTTTTGTACAAGCATGCAGGGGATTCACTCAAAACACATGCTGATACCTAAGATTGCATGAAAATGATCATACACCACACAAATCATCAGATTTTCGAGTTTAAATCATATTTTTACCAACATATTGGCCTTTAATATGAACTATTATATTTTATATTATTTACCATAAAATAATATAAAAAAGCTTTTTTCCGATATTTCTGACATAAACACACTGTGTCCAATCATGTTTCATCGAAATGAGGTGAAACAGCCCTTTTCAAGCTTGTCAGATGTGTGCTTTTATAAGGTTCTCGAAAAACCATGAAAGGAAGGCGCTAGAGCGCTGAGACTGCGGGAAACGCGTTTTCAGCCTCCTGAGAAGCACTTTTGTACTTGCTATGCAGGGATTCACTCAAAACACATGCTGATACCTAAGATAGCATGAAAATGATCATACCACACACAATCATCAGATTTTCGAGTTTTAAATCATATTTTTTATCAACATATTGGCCTTTAATATGAACTATTATATTTTATATTATTTACCATAAAAATAATATAAAAAAGCTTTTTTCCGAGATTTCTGACATAACACACTGTGTCCTATCATGTTTCATCGAAATGAGGTGAAACAGCCCTTTTCAAGCTTGTCAGATGTGTGCTTTTATAAGGTTTCACGAAAAACCATGAAAGGAAGGCGCTAGAGCGCTGAGACTGCGGGAAACGTGTTTTCAGCTCCTGAGAAGCACTTTTGTACTTGCATGCAGGGATTCACTCAAAACACATGCTGATACCTAAGATTGCATGAAATAATGATCATACCACACACAAATCATCAGATTTTCGAGTTTAAATCATATTTTTATCAACATATTGGCCTTTAATATGAACTATTATATTTTATATTATTTACCATAAAATAATATAAAAAAGCTTTTTTCCGAGATTTCTGACATAAACACACTGTGTCCTATCTTGTTTCAACAAATATGTATATTTTTTGATATTATAATTTTATTATTATTATTATTCCTTCCCTACAAACAATCGTGCAGCCCAAACCGTAAGGCCTAGAGAGCGCAAACTTGGTCAGATGGTAGTACTGGTCACAGTTACTCAGGCCCAAGGACTCAGCGACATCGGCCAATAGGGGGCGCTTCAGCGCCCCTCAACGCGTTTGTGCCCATAACTCCTAAACCGTATGGCCAAATCTCAAGTGCTTTATATCATTTGATTGGTCTCCACAAACTGAACAACTTTGCCTCTTGAACCAATGCTGTCAATCAAATTCTTTATTAATTATTCTTGATCAGGTGAAAAACCTACTTTTGCTAACTAGTCCTAGGTTTTTTGCCTGATCGAGACCAATCCAGGGCAATAATATTCTGTGGAGGTTCACGGTCAATAATTATCGAAAAAAAGTCGAAATTTTATTCAGGGTCCTTAAGGGGCCCCAAAACGTTCGAACTGGGAGGAGCCAGTTTTACTAAAATGGCAATAACTCAAGAAATAAATGAGATTATCAACACCGAAACTTGGGAGACATGTGAAAGAGGTCAACACTGCGGCGATTGGCCACTTGGTGCGCTATGACATAAAAAATCACTAAAAACAGCTCTAACTATGCAAGTGGTTGGTCCGATTGACTTCAAACCTGGTGTGCAGTGTCTTTGTCCAAGGTGCCCTTGAGTGTATGTAAGGACATTGGCCGTGTCGTCAAAAAACATGGCCGCTATCGGGCCCAATGAGTTTTGAGCACCAATTAGACAAGATTAATTGGAGGCCTACCGAATGAAACTCGGTGGGCATGTTTGACTCTCGTTGCCTAGAGGTCTGTAAGAAATTTGAAAGAAATCGGCCACTAGTTGGCGCTAAGAGAGTTTTTACGCCACTGGAATCACGTAGTGCTTAATAAATACACACAATATTGATATCATTTGATAGGCCTCTACAACTGAACAACTTTGCCCTCCTTGGACCAATGCTGTCAAAAAACCTACTTTGCGTGAGAAAAGGTGAAAAAACCTAACTTTGCGAACTAGTCCAAGGTTTTCGCCTGATCGAGACCAATCCAGTGCAGTAATATTCTCTGGAGTCTTATGTCAATACTTATAAAAAAAAAAAAAATAGTGGAAATTTTATCCTTTGGCTTGCCATTAAAGGATTATTTATGAAATGGGCGTGGCAAAAAATATTCAAAGCCTATAACTCATAAACGAAAAGTCTAATTTATATGACCCTCATGAGCACATATGACCTTTAACAATCATGCCAAGTTTTATCTTGGATCGGACAATAGGTGCGCTGTAATTGGCAAAAAAGCTGCACACCATGTATTTTCAATGGACTGCGTTGGCTGTAAATGGGCTTTTCCATTACTGATGTAATTGCATATAGGTTACAAAAAATGGAGTGAGTAATGTGTGTTACTTGAGTAATGTGACATAAGTGAGTAGTGTGATGCAAGTGAGCATGTGACGCAAGTGAGCATTGTGATGCAAGTGTGCTGTGTGAGGCAAGTGAGCTGTGTGATGCAAGTGAACTGTGTCATGTAAGCAGTGCAATGCAAGTGAGCTGTGTGATGTGAGCAGTGCGATGCAAGTGAGCTTGTGTGATGTCAGCAGTGTAATATAAATGAGCTGTGTGATGCCAGTGAGCTGTGTGATGCCAGTAAGCTGTATGATGCCTGTGACCTGTCTAATGCCAATAAGCTGAATGATGCCAGTGACCTGTGTGATGCCAGTGAGCTGTGCGATGCCAGTGAGCTATACGATGAAAGTGTGCACTGTGCTGAAACTGAGCAGTGTTATATAAGTAACCTGTGTAATGAAAGTGAGCTGTGTGATGCAAGTTAGCTGTGTAATGTAAATGAGCAGTGTAATACAAGTGACCTGTATAATATAAGTGAATAATGTGATGTGCACTATAATTGTTGAAAAGATATATAAACCAAATATTTCCAATGGATTGCATTAGCTATAAATGGTCTTTTTCATAATTGATCTAGATGCGTAAAGTCTAGAAAACATCAAATCTGTTTCCACTTGTCTTTAAAAGCCTGAAAGGCCCTAAAGTCTTGAAAGGCTTTAAAGTTTTGAAAATCCTTTAAGGCCTTAAACTCCCTAAAGGCCTTAAACGCATGAACCCCGGGAAATGCTGCTTGCAGCTTTAATTATTATTATTATTCCCCCCTAGAAACGATCGTGCAGCCCAAACCGTAAGGCCTAGAGAGCTCAAACTTGGCCAGATGGTAGTACTGGTCACAGTTACTCAGGGCCAAACCTCAGCGGAATCGGCCAATCTGGGGCGCTTCTGCGCCCCTCAACGCGCTTGTGCCCATAGATCCTAAACCAACATTTATCTCCAATTTCATTCCGCCCCCGAAAATTTTTTTGCTATAGCGCATTTTGTCCAAAACCTACTTTTGAAATTTTGATTCAGCGTCCTTAAGGGGCCCAAAACGTTCGGACTGTGAGGAGCCAGTTTTACTAAAATGTCAAAAACTCAAGAACTAAATGAGTTATCAACACCAAACTTGGGCCACATGTGAAAGAGGTTAAACTGAGGTCACAGTTCAAAAACCGCGGCGATTGGCCACTTGGTGGCGCTATAACGGAAAACACTAAAAACAGCCCTTTTTAAAAAAAAGCCCTCTAGTGCCACCAACAGTACAAAAAAACCCAATTTAGTGCTGACTTGTAAGGCAAAGATTCTGATTCTGAGAAAGGTTCTGATTCTCGCGGGTATTCTGATGATGTCACGTGTAGTCCCTCCCCCAAAATTTGCGAAATCAAAAAGTTGCACAACATGGGACATGTCATATATCAAAACACTCAGCACGATGAGGGGAACTGACGTCACGTGTAGCCCCACCCCCAAAATTAGCGAAATCCAAAAGTTAGCACAACATGGACATATGACATATCAAAACACTCAGCACGATGAGGGGAACTGACGTCACGTGTAGCCCCGCCCCCAAAATGAGCAAAATCAAAACAGTTAGCACAACATGGACATGTGACATATCAAAACACTCAGCACGATAAGGGGAATTTGCCACGTGCAAGCACATTCACATTTTCTTCAGGAAATGACTCGTTCTGCATCTGGGTGCTTGTGTTTCTTCGCTTTATGGATATGACTTTGTTTATTTTAGGGAAAACTGGACAGGTGAGTACTTCACATGACATATATTGTGGCACTCTCTGTAGCATGACATATGTAGCATGACATGACATATATTGTGGCACCCTCTGTAACTTGCAGGTCACTTTGTCTATGTGAAAATCCTTTAAGGGCCTTAAACTCCCTAAAGGCCTTAAATGCTTGAACCCAGGAAATGCTGCTTGCAGCTTTAATTATAATTAGGGTTCAAGCGCGAAGCGCTGGAAACCTATTGTTTTTGTTAGGATTTTTATTATTATTATTATTATAATTATAATTAGGGTTCAAGCGTGAAGCGCTGGAAACCTATTGTTTTTGTTAGGATTTTTATTATTATTATTATTATTATTATTATTATTATTATTATTATTATTATTATTATTCCGCCCTAGAAACGGTCGTGCAGCCCAAACCGTAAGGCCTAGAGAGCTCAAACTTGGTCAGATGGTAGTACTGGTCACAGTTACTCAGGGCCAAAACCTCAGCAGAATCGGCCAATCTGGGGCGCTTCTGCGCCCCTCAATGCGCTTGTGCCCATAGATCCTAAACCAACAGTCCAAAAACCCAATTTGTGCTGACTCGTAAGGCAAAGTCTCAGAATCAGAATCGGAACCAGAACCAGAACTTCACATGACATATATTGTGCAACACGTGGTAAGCTTTTCTATATTAGAGACACTAGGTTAGGAGCGGGTGCCACCCTCTGTAACTTGCGGGTCACTTTGTGTATGTGAAAATCCTTTAAGGCCTTAAACTCCCTAAAGGCCTTAAACGCTTGAACCCGGGAAATGCTGCTTGCAGCTTTAATTATTATTATTATTATTATTATTATTATTATTATTATTATTATTATTCCGCCCTAGAAACGATCGTGCAGCCCAAACCGTAAGGCCTAGAGAGCTCAAACTTGGTCAGATGGTAGTACTGGTCACAGTTACTCAGGGCCAAGGTCTCAGCGGAATCGGCCAATCTGGGGCGCTTCAGCGCCCCTCAACGCATTTGTGCCCATAACTCCTAAACCGTATGTCCAAATCTCAAGTGCTTTATATCATTTGAATCCTTGGCTCATGACTTAAAAAACGTATATCTCCAATTTGATTTGCGCCATAAAATCTTTTCGCTATAGCGCATTTTATTTCAATAAAATGTCAATAACTCAAGAACTAAATGAGCTATCAACACCAAACTTGGGACACATGTGAAAGAGGTCAAACTGAGGTCACAGTTCAAAAACCGTGGCGATTGTTTGTTCTTGTTCTCTCTCTCTCTCTCTTTGCTCCACTATCTATCTTTTCAGATCCCTACCATTGGACATCTCCTGTCAATCTTCATTATCCTGTGTGACATCACCCGTCGATCCACCAATCAACCAGAATCAGAATCAGAATTAGAATCAGAAACAGAGACAGAAACACAAGGAGAAAGATGTGTGCTAATTTGTTAGAGGGCTCTATTGTTGTTCATTCGGTTTTAGTATTTCAGACTGTTCATGTATCCCAATTTCTTATTTTGTGTACAGATGTGGCCTTTTAAAAAGCCCGCCTCGGAGAGAAGAATTCCGCGGAGACTTCCGGCATTCTGCGAGACTCTATCGAAGGGGGGTCAAATTGTCAGCGCAGGACATACAAAACCTGTAGAGGGCAGTCGTGTTTCATGTAGGCTGACGAGTCGACAATATGTGTTATTTTCTTTGCCGGTTACATAAACAGTCACATCTGCGACTATCTCCGCTGTCACGGCTGGCTTTGTGGTACCGCTCGATGCAACTTTGGATTTCCTCAGGTGACATGCGGTGTGTTACGGAAAAAATGCTTCTGTCAATTTGTTGATGGTAAACATCATTGTTGATGGGGTTATTAGCGATAGTTTATCAGTATTGCAGCAAATAGTTTGTTTTGTATTTCCAAATCGCTTTTAAATCTGAATAAAGAGTGTTATTTGGTGTAATTAGTGGTTTGTTTTTTATATATTATGGTGTAGTATTGGATATGGCAAACAGCTCATCCTGAATGAAATCCCTCATTCCATATCTAAAGCATTTTGTGTGCAATATAAATGTATCATATTGTTATTCTTATTATATATGAATAATAAGCTAATTTATTTAATTTAATTAAGCTACATTTAAACAAAAAAATTGTTAAAAAAATATTTTTTAACAATTTTTTTGTTTAAATGTAGCTAAAATAAATTGATTGCGACCACTTACCTTAAATAAATTTAGTAAATTGAATGAATATTTTTTTTCAGTGTGTGTTGTAAGATCTGTAAAGTGTTATCAGTCAATAAATATCTGTTTTAGTTTTCTATATCGTGTTTTAAGTCATTATTTATATATTTTATAAAATACAATGTTATCTAAATACAATATTTGATGCTGAGGTATTTTTTTTTTAATTAAAAATAAGCTCCAGTTCATGTTCTATAAACAATAAACACTGTTTAACACATGATTTTTAGTCTGATTATTTGCATTGAGCATATCATAATATAGAGGTTGTTCTTATGTAGTTATGTACTAATTTAGCATTTTTTGTCTGATTATTTTCCATTGAGACATATCACAATAGAGAGATTAGCAACCTGCGTGGCGCAGATCAATTGACACATGAGATCAGTGTAACGCGCGAGTGATAAGCTTTTGAATGGCTCTCGCGGAAATTTGATGTCATAGATTGATTTGTCTGCGCAGTGCTGCATGCAGTCAAATACATGTAAACAATACGCCTGTTTCATTACTTTTAGGCCGAATACAGATGCCCCTACACCAGGTGCGGTTCTAGACCTTTTTTTAGGGTGGCTTCAGCCCCCTTGGGTGTGATCTCAGCCACCCTAAAACTATAAGGATAATGTTTACTTTCATAAATAAACAATAAAAATTACGTTAAAATGCAGGACATGTCGTCGATGGGAAAGAAAATTATTTATCAGTTTGATCCAACAGCGAGTTTTTTTACTTTGCTTTTACGCACATGCGTTGTAGTCTTTCAAAAGTGCGTCTTCAGCTGTCTGCTTTATTTGAACGGAGAAGCACAGGTACGCGCAGCATGCACGCACAGTCAGAGCTGGAGACGTTTATCTATAACGTTAATCGGCGGAAAGACGCAAAGACAGCAACCAAAAGCAGTGAAATTACACTATTCTTATTATCAGAGTTGTCATATAATATATAATATAAAACTCTTCTTTTAAATTCTCTCTGAGGGCTAAAACCCCCTAAAGATGAAATCCTAGAACCCCCCCGCCCTACACTCGTAATATATTCATTTATTAAAAAAATCATCCTCATGTCCATGTGTGCACGTTTAAAAATAAAATATGAATTATTTAAAAAAAAATAATTATGCATTATTTATAAAAAATAAAATATGCATTATTTATGTCTCCCCGCAGTCTTTATTTTAGCTGCTTCATAACATTTAGCCTTTATAGACCACTGACACAACACCCAATACTAATCGATCTCCTCTCAGGGACTGTTTTCACCATGTTGTGGAGTGATTGCAGTTACTGTTTAATCCCCACTAGGAGTCAGTGCAACACTCCAATTTTTCCGGTCAGAAAGCCTAACTCAGACAAATGGAGATTGGTCCACGATTTGAGACCAGTCAATCAGATAGTGGTGGCCGAGACTCCAGTAGTCCCAGATCCACACACTTTGTTATCAAATATTCCAGGGGGAACAAAATGGTACACAGTAATTGATCTATGTTCGGCTTTTTCAGTGTTCCATTGCACCCTGACTCTCACCACTTGTTTGCGTTCACTTATCGTGGGCAACAGTATACTTATATGAGGCTGCCCCAAGGGTATTGCGAAAGCCCATCAATATTCAACCAAGTACTGACCAGAGATCTGATAAATCTACAACTGAAAAGCCGTATGATTCAGTACGTCGACGACTTACTGATTTGTAGCCAATCAAAAGAGCAATGCGTACAGGATTCAATAACAGTACTAAAGGCCCTAGCAAACAATGGGCACAAGGTTAGTAAAGAGAAGCTACAATTCTGCCGGAGAAAGGTGGAATATTTAGGACGTGTTCTAGAAGGAACAACATGAAAAATATTACTGGCTCATGTACAAGCATATGTGATGCAGCACGACCTCAAACCGCGCGCCAGATGTTGTCATTCCGGGGCATGGCAGGGTTTAGTAGACCATGGATATGCGACTTTGCCTTAAAAGTACAACCACTTAGAGACATAATAAAAGCTACAGATCAGGCTAAACCCAATGCACAGCTGACATGGACACCAGAAGCACTAGCAGCATTCGAGATGTTGAAGTGCACACTAGCCTCAGCCCCAGCGCTGGCTAGTCCAGATTACAGCAAACCATTTCACCTATACGTGTCAGAAAGACAAGGTTTTGCATCGGCAGTACTAATGCAGCAACAGCAAGGGGTAGGAAAGCAGCCCATTGCCTACTTCAGCACAGCGTTAGATAATGTTGAGAAGGGCATACCGCCATGTTATCGTGCTATATCAGCAGCAGCATTTGCATATCAAAAAGCTTCTACAATTACAATGGGTCACCCCGTGACCCTGTATACAGCACATGCACTGCATGCATTATTGACAAATCAAACGTTTGTAATAACCAATGCAAGGCGCACAGGATATGATGTAATACTGTCGGCACCAGAGTTGACAATCGAAAGGTGTAACACAGTAAACCCAGCCGAAAGAATGGTGCTGCCGAGTGAAGGGACTCCACACAATTGTACAGAGGAATCTGAAAAGTTCCTGAAAGCGCGACCAGATTTAGAGTCCCAACCTCTTTTAGGGGCACAACGAATCTTCTTTGTGGATGGATCCTGTTATCGCACCATTGAGGGAAACAAAGCAGGTTATGCAGTAATAGAATATGACCTCATTGAGAATGTATATCAAACGATTAGCGAGGTGACTGTCCCACAACCATGCTCAGCTCAATTGGCAGAGATAAAAGCATTGACAGCAGCGTGTAAGCTAGGAGCAGGAAAAGCGTGTACAATTTACACTGACTCAGCCTATGCGTATGGGGTATGTCATGTTTTTGGACCAATCTGGGCACAGCGAGGTTACCAGAGGGCTGATGGTTCTGCTATCACCCATGGACCAGCCATATTTGAACTGTTAGCAGCTATACAGCTACCTAAGAAATTAGCTATTGTGAAGTGTAGAGCTCACAAAACAGATGGAACAACAATAACTAAAGGAAACGCTGCAGCAGATGAAGCAGCCAAAAAGGCAGCATTAGGGGATAGATGCATAATGGCAGTTATGCAGGGAGAAGAGCCAGATGCAGGTCCAGGAGAGATGTCAATAGAAGATGTCAGGGATGCACAAAACACAGCCAATCCGGAAGAAGTAGAACAGTGGAAAAAGCGAGGTGCATTTCAGGACAAGGAGTCAGGAGTATGGAGAGGCGGAGAGGGGTTGTGGGTAGCACCCACAGCCCTATTACCAATGTTGATAAAGGAAGCCCACGGGATAGACCACTGTAACAGAAGGGTGATAATAGACACAGGAAAAATTGGTGGTCTCCGTATCTAGCCAGCTTTGTAGAAAAAATACTGAGAACATGTGAGCTATGTGCTAAAAGAAATGTCAGGAAGCATTTCACAGCCCCAATAGGACACATTACAGAACCCAGAGAGCCGTTTCAACACTTAATGATGGATTTTGTGGATATGGCAGAAAAAGCAGAAGGGAAGCGATACATTTTGGTAGTGATTGACATGTTCAGTAGATGGGTTGAAGCAGTGGCCTGTGCCAAGAATGATGCTAAAACAGTGGCAAAATTCTTGTGTAGGGAAGTAATCCCGAGGTTTGGTATTTCTGATCGGTTGAGTTCAGATAATGGACCTCATTTTGTAAAGTAATTGAGTCCCTTGCGCAAGCATTGTGCATTAACCATAAGATGGGATGTGTCTATCACCCAAGTTCACAAGGAAGAGTAGAAAGAGCCAACGGCGTGTTGAAAGAGAAAATTGCAAAAATATGCGCTAGCACCAGTCTGAATTGGGTACAGGCTTTGCCTTTAACTCTGATGAAAATGCAGTCGCAGACAAACCGTACAACACACTTGACACCTCATGAAATGGTGACAGGCAGGCCAATGCCCGTGGCTTTCACACGAGGACCCTATAAGGGCCCATCGCTTGAACAGATGGAAGGCGAAATGTCAAGCTATGTGAAGCATTTAACCCATATCCACAGACTCTTGTGTTCTCAGGTGGGTCCGGCCACGCATGGCACAGCAGTAGAGGAAGAGGAACCACGTAACCAGGTAGAACCAGGAGACTACGTGTACATCAGAACGTTCAAGAGAAAACATTGGAGACAACCAAGAAGAGAAGGACCTTTTAAAGTGGTGTTAGCTACACCCACTGCAGTCAAGGTCGAAGGTAAGGAATACCGGTATCATCTTAATCACTGTTGTCGTGCGACAGCTGCAGTAGACACTGGGGAAGAACCCTCAACCTCAAAGACAGGGGCGCAAACGCAGCCACTCACCTTAGAACAAAGAACCAAGGAACAACCTTCCACGTCTAAGGCAGGACAACAGTTGGCAGGGCAGTCACCCGCCGCAGAAAGGAAAGGAAAAGACTGGGAGACATTGTCGAAAGTAAAACAATACACGACTCCGTATTCTGACGACAAGGATGATAATGATCCCTATGGTCCAGACTTAGTGACAGGCCCAGCCACTGGAACACGAGCCAGAGCTAGAGCGCGCTCACAGCAAGGACCTATTACTGTCACACCTGTCAAGGAATGTCGAGACATCCTAACCCCTGTAGATGACATTGTTGATGTTAGCTAAGTGTTCACACAGGCCCAGCGGAGGAACTAGACATTTCACAGATCTCACTAACCACGCTAGATGATACACCTTAGAATCAGCAGCGGGTCCAAGCACGGATCAACCAGGTCCACCACCTGGTCAGTTCAAAACCGTAGACTTTGAGGTACTCGACTCCTTGTAACTTTTCTTTAAAATTGTAACCGAACGTCTGTAAATCATGGTGCAGCTGGCCGCACCCCAAAAGAAGGGCACTGATGAGAAACCATTAGATGAACCCGATGGAACTGATAAACAAAATAAGGACAGACTAACTGTACAAATTTTTTATATGGCATGTGTGGTAGGGGTAATTTTAAATCTGGCAATCACAGTAGGAATTCTTACAGTAAAGTCAGTAAGTCATGCCCATACCTCACAATCAGGCGCCACGTATAATGACTCACTGCCCTTTAACACTCCCAAATCAGGCTCACGGCTTAGACGTAGTACAGGCACAGGTTCCGCCACTATAGGAGGACGCACAGTTTTTCAGGGGAAAAGCTCCTATCCCATAATAGTGGGAGTTGACAATACATCAGCCAAGACGGCTATTGAAAATCACATAAAGTGTGCTCTAGGATTATTTGCCCATGCTAGCCAGCGAAAGAAAGTACTAAATGGCACGTTGTATTTTGTGATGTATTCCATTGACTACACTGGTCCCTTTCCGGCGGTAGTTTCAGACCCAATACAGTGGGCTAAAAACCAGTCATCGTCTCACTACACCCTGACCCTAGAGATTCGGATTAAGCGACCAGGGGAAGTAACCCAAGATTCAACAACCAGCATTGTCGTTAAGGGACAACCTGCCAGTGGTGACGATGGCGTGCATTGTAAATTAATCCATGCCTTCTGGTATTACAGTCTCCATGCGAACTCGGTTTATCCGTCCACACTGCAGAAAACGTCATTCCTTGAACCATATGAAGCCTCTACGTCCCTGCCTGGAGTCCTGGTTTCCAATTTCACCAAGCGAGCATAGATTTTTGGGCTGAATGTGGCAGTTCAGGCAGTAGCGAGTGCGTGACCCGTCACTCCAAGGTGCAGGGGGTATATGGGGCGCTCCAGAATTACATCAAAATGGTCAGTATTAAACAATTCAATACAGCCGAAGGCACTGAGGGAAACCTCTATCGTCAGTGGCTGACGGAATCCGCCCGCCAGGTCACTGAAGATAGCACCTGTGTAATATGCCATGACCGGTCTAATCAAATCCCCTATGTAATGCCTACTAGAGGCGTGGACGAGTGTGACAAATCCCCATATAATGATACACATTTATGTCCTGCCCTGTGCCTGTTGGGATCGGCAGCCAGAACACATGGGCCGAACTGGATGGGCAACATAAGTATATCTTGTGCGTATCAGCCGGTAGCCTCGCCAATCCCTACAGATATGACAGTCCAGGTGCAGCCTAACCAGAAGTTCCCATTATGTATAAAGTCAAGAGGATCAGTGGATGTCGGATTTCTTTCTAAAGCTGCCTGCAGAGATATATTAGATGCTCATCACCCTATAGTGAATGTGCTCCCACGTTGTAATACGAGAGAATATGGATGTGAGAAATCCATTCCAGGACAAATGACCGCCCCTAGTCTAAGGTTTGGCACATTGCCGCTGGCAGACATTTTTTGGTATTGTGGAGAGAGCACGGCGCTTCAGACCCTTCCCCGACTGTGGCATGGACTGTGTGCTCCAGTTGTGCTGGAGGGATATCTCACAGTGATGGCCTTAAATGACTCCCTCTTAGACCTCCTTTTGACTCCAGCTCACACCCGTGCCTCACGATCCAGACGTGACGTCTCACGATACCTACAGCCCAGTAACGCCTCCGTGCTCCCTGCCTGGTCAGCAGACCCTGATATTCACATTGACTGGAAAGGTGAGCTACCTCATGTGCAATGTCAGATCCTGCTACCTCATGTGCAAGTACGCAGGAACATAAGGTGGCTAAACTATATATGGTATAACCAACAGCGTTTCATTAATCACACAATTGCTGTCTTGGGACTCATAACAGAACAGTTACATGCCACAACATTGATGGCAGTAGAAAACCGCTTTGCCATAGACCAGATGCACGGACCAGATCAGGGAGTGTGCAGGCTGATCGGCACTGACTGCTGTGCCGTCATCCCACTTCACACAGGCCCCATAGGACCGCTAAATACGATACTCAAACGTATGAAAGAGGCCCGAGACCAGATGGTCCGGAACTCAGGGGCCCCAGATCCGACATGGTATAAATGGTTGCTCTCAGGAGACTGGTTGGCAGGATTAATGCGCATTGGCATGATTTTTCTAGTGGTCCTGCTGGCCATTGGCTTTATCATATGCTGTGGGATTCCTCTTCTACGTGCCCTGATCGACAAAACAATCCACTCCCATTTTGAACAATACATGCAAATGCAGTTGATGGAATTGGACCCAGACTCGTTCTCGCTGCTGGATGAGAACAAGAATGATTCGGACAGGAACTAGTTGCGCATATACAGGACTGTAACATACTGGTGTGTGTCCCCGTTTGTCTGTGTCCTCTGTGTGTGTATGTCCTGTTTGTGTTGTGTACAGATTATGGAGTGTCTCCCATTCCAGCATTCCCAGCGCCAGCCAGCGCGACGACATCAGACGTGTGCCTACCTTGACCCTGACTCTGAAGGCCTGGCATACCGCTTTTATAGAGAGAATAATACCCCTTACCTAGAGTGTTGCTTTTCGTGCAGAAAGTTAGCCATGGAAGATCTTTCTGCTTACTGGTGGATATACCACAAGCTTGGTAGGGAACCACAACGCTCCTGGCGATCTTTTCCTCCCCGCATAACACAGTATCAATCACCCTGCTGGAGAAGTCGCGCCCTATTCCACTGATACTTTCACATGCAGACATTATGCTTGGGGGGGTCATGGGTAGCTGCGTGGCAGCCAGATATAGACTACCAGCTTACAGACAAACTTGTCCTGCGTGTACATACCCATGAACTTCGACGTTGCATTACAGTTGCGTCTTTTTATGGCCCGAGGACAAGACACGCTTACCTTATTTCACGGAACATTCAACAGAGCTCCACCCGACAGCACTACTCACTTTTCTTTTGTGGCTATCAGTTGTGGACCACATACACTAAGGGACTAGTCACAGCCCTGGCCAGTCTGCCAGCCTCACCTGAGTGGGTATTGCATAGCCGGCAGCTAGGCAGGGACTCAGAGGTAGTCGCTATTTTGCCTGGAACATATTCTGCTCGGACGTTCCCCAATGTCTGGTTCTCACTGGAAAACAAACGGCGAATTAAGGCACCTTTGCCACGTTGGATATATACAAGGCACCACAACCATTACTGGTGGTGGGCATGATAGTGACTGAATTCAGGCCACCTACACATGGACTTTTTTGTACATATGCTTAAGCGATGGATTGTGTCTATTTGTTTTTTGTCTCTATGCCTGTTTCTGTGTTGTCTGTAGAGCATTGTGTGCAGGCCATGTCGCGCCCACGGAGAGGCCGGCGACGAGTCCAGCGACCCCTCACCTGTGCACGGTTGGAGGCGAGCCCACGGGGTGTCACTTGTCACCTCGATGACGCCTGGTTCTGCTACACGTGCATGCAACTGGACACCGAGGTGGACCAGTCTAACTTCATCTGGAGGGACTTCTACCTGGGTGCGATGCCGCATCGCACCTGGCTGACATACCCGTCCCCGCCGACGGCTGACACCTGGTTCACGTTGCTGGAGGACACACGCCCCGTGTCACTTATCCTAAGATCTACGCAGATCTAGTCCTCCCTGAAGGACTGTGGGTTCATTCGTGCCACCAGAATGATTATATTCTTGACAAAGGATTGCTGTTGCAGGTGCACACATATGAGATACGTCGTTCGTGTGGCCTCAACGTATGGACGTGGACATAAACATGCGTATATTATTTCCCGCCATATACGGCAGGCCGCCATACGACAGTACTGTACTCTATTCTTTTGTGGATATAAACTCTGGACATCTCACACCAAAGATGTGCAACAAGGACTACAGGATATGCAAGAACCACCCACGTTCATATACTCATGGACAGGAGGTGATTCAGATGCGGTTGTTCCTGTAACTCGAGACTTTCACGCTTATCGCAACAGAAAGCGTTTTATGTTTTTTGGTATGTTTTGTTTTTATGTTCTTTGGTATGTTTTTAGGTTCTGAGATGTTTTTATGTTTTTGTGTTTTTGTGTTCTGGTTAGATAACAAGGTAGCCCAGAACACTGCAACTTGGGTTTTGCTGAGACTTTGCAGAGTCTCAGAGGGGGAGAGATGTTGTGAAAAATCCTTGAACTTTAAGAGAATACATTATACTATTATTATTATTATTATATTATTATTATATTAATACCAAGGCTACATATATATATATATATATATATATATATATATAAAAAGACGTATATAATAGACAGTCCACCTTCAGTCCACGTCGTTATATATATATATATATATATATATATATATATATATATATATATATATATATATATATATATATATATAAAGACGTGGACTGAAGGTGGACTGTCTATTATAGTAACTCAGCAGACAGGAGAAGGAATAATGTAAAAACAGGGTCATAAGACACATGTTGTAATAATAATTTTAAGATAATATAAAACTAAGAGAATAAAATAACCACACTGGAGTCAGAGGGAATGGTTATAGGTTTATTATAAACAATCTTAGTGATCAGAGGGAGAAGTAGGGGAGTAGTCCTGGAGATCCAGGGCCATAATCAGAGGGAGAAGAAGGAATGTAATCTGGAGATCCAGGGCCAGAATCAGAGGAAGGAGATGCCAAGACATGACTGAGAGGACGGATATAGGCATGAGGCACTTGGGGACGAGGAGGAGAATCGGGCAGTCCCGAGCTCAGGGTTGCAAGGCTCAACGTGAGGACAGCCATCAGTTTGGGTTCTCTGGTCACGAGGTTAGGTAGAGGTGTGGTTTGAGTCGTGGAAGTGCTAGGAAGAGGCCCCCCCTCACAATATGCACAGCAGAAGACCGACTATAAGGGGAGGTCAGGGGAATAAAGCTGTTCCAGACATGTAATGAGCTCATGGGTGATATGAAGTAGCTGGAAGTGGCGATAGCTTGCCATGACATCAGCGGGCACTGGCCTTGGGTAGGGAGAAGGACGAGGATGGTGAGGTAAGGACCTGATGGGGCATCCAGGATGAGCTGGCTGACCTTGAGGCGAAGGATCTGAGGGGAGATAAGGGGAGTTAGAGGAGATAGAGGAACGGGAGCTTGAGATAAGTGTAAGCAAGCCCAGCCTGAGCAAGGACAGGCTGAGATCATAGCTGAGATCATAACATGAGATCATAACAAAATTCAAGCATTTAGGAGGAGGAGTCATAGGAGGAGTTAGGTTAAAGGAGTCATCAAAGAACTCCATTTTTTGTGTACACAAGCAACATTATAGTAGCAATAACTTAACAATAATGACAACAGTATAGCAGCAATAGTTTAGCAAGAGTTTAGCAATAGTGACAATATAAGATGACAAATAGATAAGAGCTTTCGTTTAATATAGTAACTTTTGACATAAACCAGACTCATAGAGTGACGTATAATTATTAAAAGTCATGTATAGAAGAAAATAGCAAAACTTACCCATTGTTGTTGAATGAAGGATTAATCTTCAGGACGTCTGGCATGGAAAAAACTGAGAGGCGAATGTAACATTGACCAGAGAGTAAAGCTCTTTTTGAGCACATTTTTAATAACAAAAATTGTTGTTTAGAATAAAGACAATCTTGGTTCCCAGACCATGGCTCATAATTGTTATGTCGAACGAAGAAGAACCAGGGTCGCAGGCCTGGGCTCCCGGACCTGGGCCCCGGGGAACTAAGGGGAGGAAAATCCATAAATGGGCATATGGGCAAAAGATGAAGGAAAAACAAGGGTATTGTAAGGAACAGGACATTACAAAACATATGAGGTAATTCCGGTAAATAAGCTGACATAATGATAAGGTGATATGGGAACGGGCCTGTGAGGAGGGGAACCAATGAGGAGGCGCCTGGAAGCGTATATATAGAGGAGAATTTTTGGGGCCAAAGGGGTATGTGTAAAAAAAAACGCTACTTTGCAGGACCGTCCTGAGAGTTTTTGTTTTTTTGTTTTTGCATGCCGATGCTCTTCATGAAGATGCTCTTTTTGGGTTTTTGGGATTTCTTTTGTTACTTTCAACCTCTGGTCACCTTAGAACAACATGGGAGATTGTTAATGAACTTGGCGGGAAGAACATGTCAAAACATCAACATAAAATGAAAAGAGCAGACGGAAGTAGTATTAACAACAAAAAGGATCTATTGAGACGAGTGGAGTAACTACTTTAGAGATCTTCTCAATGTTCATTCCAATTTATCGAACGCCGATCAATACTCCCCCGGCACCAAGTGACCTGGAAATAAACGTTGGTCCTATTACATATCAAGAGACCTTCGATGCCGTACAACAGCTTAAAAATGGCAAAGCACCAGGAAGCAATCCTTCAATCACCCCTGAAGCGCTCAATATGGAGGCCCCGTGATAATTGAACTTCTCCATCAAATCTGCACCAATGTTTACGACCAAGAGACTGCACCAAGGCAACTAACAACTAACATCATAGTTCCTCTTGCCAAGAAAGGTGATCTTCTCTTATGACCAACTACAGAGGAATCAGTCTTATGTCGATGGCAACAAAAGTCTACAACAAAATTCTACTCAATCAGTAGACCCAATCGGCGGGCTTTCGTCGTGGAAGAAGTTGCACCAATCATACGCAGATTGATAGAAAGTGCCGATGACAAAAGCCTGCCTCTCTACATAACCTTCGTAGATTTCAAGAAGACATTTGACTCAATAGATAGAAGGAAAATGTTGAGATCCTGCGTCATTTATGGAATCCCAATCAAGTTGGTCAACGCAATCAAGACCATATACAACAACTCTAAAAGCGCAGTCCTAGTCAAAGGAGAACTAACAGATGAATTTGACATAACAACCGGAGTCCTACAAGGAGAACACTCTTGCACCCCTTCTCTTCATCATCGTCATTGATTATGTCCTGAAGAATACAGAACTTAATCATGCGAGATCCCATGGCATCCAACAAAGTCGAAAACGGCTTTGTACTCTACCAAGACAATGTCGACGAGAACCGGCAATAGCAATTTAGACCTTGATTTTCAGACGATCTCGCACTACTGGAAGGTATCCTAGGAAAGAGCTCAATCCCATCTTGATGAAACTGCCAAACAAGCAGAAACAGGTCGGGCTCATGGTGAATGTGAAGAAAACAGAAGCATTCACTAACCAGGATAAGAGTAAACAACTTATAGCTAGGTAGCCAAAGGATGAGTTGGTTAAAAACTTCAAGTACTGTACCTGGGGGTCAATGGTCAAGTCGAGCGAAACGGACATTCAGCACAAGAAAGGGCCCTTGCGTGGGCAGCCTTCTGGAAATGAAGGATTATATTTCGCCAAGAACTTCCCATCTGTCTCAAAACAATATTTTCCAAGCAGCTGCTTTACCTATACTTCTGTATGGCTCGAGGGAAAGCTGGATATAACAGAGGAGCTCAAACAAAGCCTCAACAGGTTTATGCCACCAACTGCTTACAGAGTAATGCTCAACATCAAGCGCTTGGACAAAGTCTCAAATGCAGTGATATACCATACGATCAGTATTGACCCGCTATACCTCCAGATACAACGGAGGCAACTTAGATATGTCGGTCATTGGTCTACGGAAACCAGAGTTCGAGCTGATCAACAAGTACGTCTCTATCAACCATTGGAAAGACACGGGCGAAGAAGCGTGGGTAAACCAAAGCTTCTCTACCCACAGTACATAGGCAATTTGATCAACAGCGAGATACCACCAACAGTTGACGAAATGAGAACACAGCTAGAAACAGAACAGAATGGAAGACGATTGTTGACGCCTGCAAACCACAAATATTTTGCAGCGACTGATGATGATGATGATGATGATGATGATGATGAACCTCAACCCAGCTTTGGGTAGAATAAATACCATAATAACCAGTCTTTTAGAAGGGTGTAAATGCTGTTTATTTATGTTTTATACTGGATGCATGTTTACCCATGAAGAGCCTCAAACTTGACACAGATGTTTCCCTGTTCCCTCATTAACCCTTTCCACCCCACAACAAATGAAACACAAACATTACTTATTTTGCTTTGTGGCTGTGTTTGTAGTCTAAATTCTCTATTTATGTATTTCGTTTTCTAGCCCTCTGAGGATCCTGACACCTACATCCACTGGTGTGTGCTTTCTAGTCCTGTCTTGCTGGTTGGAGTTATTGAATCACTTTGTTCTGCTGAAACATTAGTGTAACCCAGCTAGGGTTATATTAAGTATCATTTCTTTTATTTTCAAGTAATGGGGCATTTATGAGTGTGTGTGAGTGTGTGTGTGTGTGTGGAGGCTGTGTTGTGAGGCTTCTTTTCCTCAACCCTAAAAGCATTGATTTATTTTGTTGTAAGTTAACTGTTTTGTACATACTTTTGTTATTTCTTGACCTATTAAGTTGTTGTTAATTCTTTGGGAAGAGATTTGTAGAGAGGTGGGTGCCATTCTCTTTCACATGTTGTTTTCTCTTGTTTGAGCTAGTTAGGATGTTTGTCACGGCGCAGGACAAAGGCGAGTGAGGATCCAAATGCAGATTGTAAAGTTTAATTATTCAAAACACAAGAAAGCAGCTGAACAGACAGGCAGACAGAACAAGGCAACAAACAGGGCTAACAGGAAACAGGAACAGGCACACCAACATCCAACATACAAAACGACCAACACCAGGGAAGTGAACAAACAGAGTATATATAGCTGACAGGAACCAATGACAAAGCAGAGACAATCAGAGACAAAGACAACACACCTGAGGAGATGAATGAGTACAATTAATGTCCATGGAAACCAAAGAGTGGGTGGAGCAAACAATAGGCCACAGGGAAAGACAGCAGACAGAAACAGGACAGAAACACAGACAGACTTATTACAATGTTAGTTTAGTATTGTAAATTTTGTTTTGTTTTCTTTGATAGTTTAGTTAGTTTCTTTCTAACAGTTAGAGGGTTTATGTTTCTTATTTTGGCCTTGCCCCCTCTTGAAGCCTTGAAATCCTCCCATATTTGGAAAATAAAAGAACTTGTTTTCGATATTGAGTTTTGGTCTTACTCGTTCCCCCAACCCTAGACTTGCTGGGGACGTAACACCGTCTTTGACAGCGTTTAGTGTCATGAGAACCAGATGGTGACATTTCATTCTGTAGTGGAACATTATACAAAAGCAATAATGGATTTGACACTTTATTTTAGATAGAATTTTAGGTAGCAACTAAAATACAAAAAAAAAAGAGAAAAAAATAAAAATGAATAAATAACCATATATAAATAGATAACCATATATATAAATAACCATATATAAATATGAACAGCCATCAAAGAGGCTTCAAACATTAAAGATTCAGATTAGTCGATGGTTGGTATTTTGTGCAGCTTTTCCTCAATTGAACACATTTAAAGTGTGTCGTTCCTCAGTCATAAAAAAAAACCATAAAACTGGTCCAAATAAAACAGTTTCTGATTATTTTGTGTCTCGATAACTAATATAGCTTAATTTCCTTTAGTAACAATAGCCAATAGAACATTGAGTAATTCCCCAAACCTATTAACTATTTTAAAAAGATGCTCAAATTTTATACATTTTTGCATCATTTAAAAGATTTCACTTTTAAAAAATTGGAAAATGGTAAAGAATAGTCATGAATTATTCATTTAGAATATACACGCCTTAGATAATATATAAAATAAGCAAATGTAATTAGAATAGTTATTGAAAATGTTTTAGTTTATTAAAAGAAAGATCAAGTGGAAATGAGCTGAAATGAGCTGAGACTCAGCTTTCTTTCGTTCTAATATCACATCAGTCTTCTTTCCTAAGAAGAGGCTAAAATAAGAATACAGGGTACATTGTGAAATTGTCTTGTTAGATGGTAGAATGTTGGGGATTTAAACAGTTTCACTAGGCATGTCTGCAATACGCTTTGATATATTAATGTTTGCTTTATTGTATTCTAAGTTTCTAATTTATGAAATTATTCATTTTTTTAAAGAAAGCCTTACCGAGTGTAAATGAACTGGGATGAAAGTTCTTCCCAGGGAATCCCAGTAAGCTTCCCAGCAGTCTTCTTTCCAGCAGACTAAAATCAGAGTACAGGGTGTCTTCTTAAATATTTCTGGGGAGAAAAGTCACAGGATAATCCTCACCAAGCTTTAAACACCCATTAGCCTCGTATCCTCCGAGTCTGACATCACATGAACCAATTATACTAAACCACTAATCCAAAACTAACAGTATAAACATTGGTGGATGTGTCTGTGGGTGTGCAGCAGAACAAAGTCTGATAGTCTAGATGAGAATGCAGACTGGCAGTCCTTAAACTTTAGGGAATGCCTCAAAACCTCTGCCTGGGTGGCAGAGTGGACAAAAATACAGGGATTAGATTGAAGTGAGTGTGAAAAAGTCTTGAATAAATTTCAGTGTTCTCTATTAAGTTGCAGTATTCTTGAACATTAAGTGTAACAAAATGTTATCATTTAAATTCTTTTACCCTGACCCGTAATCATTCATTCATTCATTCATTCATTCATTCATTCATTCTCTACCGCTTATCCAAACTTCTCGGGCCATGGGAAGCCTGTGCCATCTCAGGTGTCATCGGGCATCAAGGCAGGATACACCCTGGACGCAGAGCTGATCAGCCCTATACGCTCACTACTCAAGCTGCGTAGGGCCCTGCAAATTACGCAAGGCCTGTTATTATTTATATTGTTTATACCTGTAATATATTGGTAACTATGGACACTTGGTCATATTGTACGTATTGTATGTATGGGCAGGTTGATGGCTAATTTCGCTGGTACCTGTGACCAGTGACAATAAAGGCTACTACTACTAAAAAACTAGGGATGAGCGAGTACAGCATTATCTGTATCTGTATCCGTATCTGTTAACCATATGAATTATCTGTATCTGTATCTGTACTCGGAGTGGGTGGGGCTTATCTTGAAACGGGCGGGGCTTTAACCGGTAATAATTAATTTGTAATATTTATTAATATACAAAATAATATATATATTAATATTTATTTAACACTAGTTTACTACCTTTATATTTTTATGAAATACAGCAAAAACGTGTCAGACACTCAGTGTCTGGTTACTGGTTAGAGACAGCTGAAGGTTTAAAAAAGAAAAAAATCTCCGACAGGCAGAGACGAAATGCGAGTTGCATTCTACCAAGCAAGCACCACGTCTGAACGAACCCAGGTTTACCAGAACTCTACTGGTTAGTAAGTACGTATTATTTACGTTACAACCCGAAGTAAAAAGCTGAAGAAACCCTAAACGTTAACGGAAAAGATCCGCGAACCCGAGTGCAACACAATACATCTGTATGTGTGTAGGGGAGGGGCGCTGTGACTAGCCTATCACAGAACGCTGACACAATCAGCTACCCAATGATCATTTTCATTCAATCCGAGCACAGATATTGACTCGTATTACTCGTATAATACTCCTACTCGGCAGAAGTGCTTTATCTGTACCGGATACTCGTTTCATCCGAGTATCCGGCTCATCCCTATAAAAAACTGCCATACAACGTGCACCTGGTTATCCTTATGTGACAATCTCATCCAATACAATAAAGAAACAAAGTGAAATTAATGCAGCAAAACCAGAAAAACCAAATAAAAGACAACAAAGACACAAAGCAAGGAAGAAGGAAGTTATGGAAAATAAACTAAAGGAAATGGGGACACTGTTGTATGAAATAAAGAAAGTGAATGTATCTGATTAAAACTGTGAAGAAGAGATCCAGAAGGAAGCTGATACAACAACAGGAGGAACAGACACTGTACCTAGACAGTTGGATAAAGACCCATCATCTTGCTGAAAGAAGATTATTGAATTGTTATAAGTTTTCTTTTTCATTTTATAGAACGAAGTTTTCTTCACCTTTTATACGAACTTACGTAATCGTTTGTATGCTCAAGAAATGATGTAATGTTCAGTAGCATGTTTAAATGTCAAGATAGAGAGTAACATTGAAAGCTTGATGTGAAATCACAAGGTTTTGTTGTCAGCAGTATAAAAAACACACGGCATAAAAACACACAATCAGCAGCGGCAAAAAACCTGAAGAACTAATTATATTTATGTATGTATATTTATGTATATACATTATTTTTCACTTATATTTTCATATTTTATATAGTTTTTTTATATAGTTGATACTTTTTTATTTATCTATCTCCTTTTGGTTTTGGTTTATTTTTTTTATCCTAAATTGTATTCCTTTTTTTATGCTTATATACCGGACAGTTGTAAAAAGCATGTCACTGCATGTCGTACCCTGTATGTACGTGTATGTGACCAATAACTTTTGGTTTTATTTTTATTTTTTGACACTTGGAGACTGTTTCTTGGTTTGTTATTTTATTTTCTTCTACTTACACTAGAATTGTTTGATTATTTGAAGCAGATTTTATTTGTAATTTTACTTTACATATATTACACACATTTATCTGTATTACACCGCTTTTAATAAAAACAAGGCTTCCCATTGTGAGGATCCTGAAAAGACAAGAAGGTCGAAGTCTGACTCCTTCATCTAAAGATACAAACAATAGATTAGGTAGAAGAACTTGAAGAGGACCGAGGGACTTGGAAGGACACCTGCGTTCAAGGTAAGACCAACTCTGATAGCTGATCTTGTGTTTTCAATACTAACCCAGTTAGGTAATAATAGTGTGGAAGGTTTTCTACACAATCTGAAAACAAGTGTCACTGAGGGACACGTACGTCAGTATAAATGACTTCAGGTGTAATATCTTTTTGGTCAGAGCAGCGTGTCACAGCAGGTTAGAGTACACAAAAAAGTGAAACAGCTTTCTCATTCTTTTAAAGTTTGTTTCTACACTGAATTGATCCAGATTTTTCCATTTGAACCTTTTTTTTTTAGTTTGCTTAAAAGTAACCAGCACCACTCCTGGTAAAACTTGCACTGATTCCGTTCACTCAGAGGACATTTCTACTTCAGAGCAGAGGATTGACAAGTCACATGACCTCATGACGTAGTGCCAGCTCGCTTCGAAATAATCTTTTGACCGCGATTATTTTTTTTTCGCTCGCATTGAAAGAGAGTGTTCTGCACAAGAAAACTCCTGTTCAATAAGGTAGGATGTCAGTCTTATTTTCAGACCTTAGGTTAAATAGCTTTTGCATTGTCAAATTTATGATAAGTGTCATGAACTACAGACCAACTTCATATGCTGTACCGACGGTGTGCTTGTTAGCCAGTATTAACTAGCTAAGCTCACGTTTAACTTTTCCCAAACCCATAAGAAAACTTGGCAAAACTGATAAATCAAACTCTATATTAGCTACATTTCAGTAATGCAGGCCAAAGATATGAAAAATGAATAGTTATGTGGTGAAAATACAATATAAATACTTGTGACATGCTAGCAGCATGCTTGTGGGCTACGGGGTTCATCTTGGCGCGTAACCTTAAGAACAATGCTGTCAGGTCATGTACTTGTGCTACATGTATTATATTAGTATTTCATACGGTAACTTTTTTTTGGGGGTTACCCGTGGTACTGTTTAAGGCCAGTGCTTATACTACTCTGTCTCGACCTGTGTTTGCCAGAGGGTGGGGGTTCCTCTGTCAGCCACACACACACACACTCTCAGGTGGAGACGCAAAGGAGAGCGTTAATGTATGTGGATACTTTTTCTGAAGTTGACAAATGTTGACATTATTTCAAGTGCTCTGTCTCTGGTGAATAGAAATCAATTAATTACAACTTACATTTCACCTCTTTACCATCGGTGAGGTGACGTTACGTAAAATGGCAGAGGTTAAACATATTTGCCTGTTCACACAAACATAGCTCTCATTTTACTGTAATCGAGTTTTGCAGCCTGGCTGTGTCCAATGCACTGTTCGGAAAAGCAGTCCGCCTGAATAGCTAACAGTCCAAGGTAAACACAATAAGACCTGGATGATTGAGAATCGTCACCGACATAAGACGTCTCCATGTGGTAAGCACATTGCATGTCCTATGATGTCTTGCAGCTACAGCACGTAAGGCACTTAAGTAAAGTTGGCCACATATTCACAGATTGGAGTTTCCCGAGTCAATAACTCCTGAGATAAACGCTGTTAGTACACAAATAACTTTTCTATCGTAGTAATGTAGAGAGGCAGCTACAACACAATTCTCCTCAAAATATTCAAAATCAGCTTTCCTCCACGGTGGACAAAATACACAAGTCTCTATGTGCAGACGACTGAGAGACAGATTTCAAGGGACCGTCTGCAAAGTGCAAAACCCCAAAAGCAAATACTATAAAAAACAGTCACTAACTTCACTGTAATACACTGTACTGTCACCAGCTCACACATCACTGATGTCCTGATAGTTATACTACAACACTTATTTGGGGGAAATGTGTTTTACTTTTGGGGGAAATTGTTTTCATATTTAAAAAATCATAAAAATGATACAAAAACACATTTCCCCCAAATAAGTGTTGTAGCTCAGGAGTTATTGACTCTTTATCTTTATCAGTTATGTTATTAACTCCAATCTGTGAATATGCGGCCAACTTTACTTAAGTACGTAAGGCTTGGTTTGTATTAGCAGTAACTTAACACAGTTCTTACTCGTCCTTAAATGGAAGGCTGATTTAAACCATCATCATTTATAACATATAACTGTTAATGCTTTATCAAAGTTAACTAATAGATCTGAAAGAAAGTCTGTGAATTCTCTAAGAAAATTGGTGTGGGGCCCTGGGGTCTGTACACGGTTGCTAGAGCATTTGGTTGTAGTCATTTGGTTTAATCCAAGTTCCGGTAAGGCAGAGTGCGGTAAGGCTATTTTCTGAGATGATTTCATTTACAATAAGTGCTTTGGGTGATCTAATGTTCAGAAGCCCAAACTTTAGGAACTGTTTTTGCTTGTTTCTTTGGCATTTTTTGGTCTAATTACAGTAAGATTATTTCAAGAACTTCTCACACATTTACTTTTTGATCTCACTACTCGGGGAACAGACACAGTTTCTATGGGGTGAGCTATGTGTGCATTTGTGTCAATGTGTTGAGGTGAAGGACGGCTATTGAAATTTAGATTTAAATCGCAGTTTACCAGTCAGAAGGTGTGCAGCGTCCTGGAGATGTGGTCCGAGAGGATCTCCGCTCCAACTCTGCTGGGGTGCAGGCCGTCAGCACGGAACAGCCTAGGACGCCCCCAGAAAACATTCCAGTTATCAATAAAGAATAGATTCTGAGCCTGACACCATGACTGAAGCCATTCATTTAAAGTGAAAAGTCTACTGAACCTTTCAATTCCTCGCTGGTACGTTGGAAGTGGTCCGGACACGATGATCCTCGCCGTGGGTGCTGTGGTGCGAATCGTCCCCACCAGGGTGTTGAAGTCCCTCTTCAAGATCTCTGACTGCCTCAGGCTGGTGTCGTTTGAGCCGGCATGAAGAACCACAGCTCCGGTGTTTCTGCTCACGACCCTAGGTACCTGTGCAGCGACAACAAGAACACGAGCACCAGGTAAGCAGTGAGTCCGAGCCTTACCTTTCGCCACAGTAGCACGGACGTGGCGGACGATGGAGTCTCCGATGATCACAGTGTCGCGGTCTGTCTCCCGGAGGGGGGCGAAGCGGTTCTGGGTGGGGATCTCGAAGACCGGCGGTGGTAGAGGGGGAGAGGTCCTCGACCGGGGCCGGTGCGCGTCCTCCGCTGCTGCACCCAGGATCCGCAGTGCCCTGGCGCCGGAGTGAACAGCGCCTGGCCAGGCCACTTCCTGGGTGTGTTGGGCCTGGACAGAGAAACACACAGAGTAGAGGTGGAGGGAGTAGTAATTACACAGCGAGAGTTTACCTGAGACAGGTGAGTGACCGACCGGGGAGCTTCCAGCGCGGCTTTCCGCTCCCGCAGCTCGGCCTGCTTCACCTGTAGGTCGCGGATCTGCTTCTCCACGGCCTCCAGCTCCAGTTCCACCGAGTGATGATGTTATAGAGCAAGTACAACAGAGATAATTGGTGTGAAAAAGGTGTACTAGCAGTAGCCGGGCTAACAGGCTAGTTATGCTAGCCGGATAGAAGCGGACGGTGGGAAAACAAATAAATACATAGGATGTAGTGTTATCAAAACGTATATCGAGCGATTATTCTAGGTTTAAGATGTATTGCCGATGTGTTCGCCCTTTGTAAAAGGTAGGGAATCAGAGTGTAATGTGTACTAGCGGAACCGGGCTAACAGGCTAGTGATGCTAAACAGCTAGCAGCGGGCGCTGGGAAAACAAATAAATAAAGATATTAAAAGGTAAGGAGTTAAAGTATAAACTCAAGATAAATCGTAATTGAATAAAAATACTCAGCCAAGCAAACAAATGCGACGCACAAACAATTCAAACACCGCGTATTATGACCATAGACGCTACAATCTAAACGCAACACAACCATATGTGCCTACCTGGTGGCTAAGGCTATCGGCGAGCCCCCACTGTCGTCGTTAACGCAGGTTCAGTGGCCCCCGGTTCCGTATGGCATAACACAAAACCAAAAAATTCAAGGATGGCTACAAGCTCGAAGCTTGGAAGATGCGAGAGCTCCAAATCCGCTGCTGCTGCTACACCAATCAGTGCCAGCAAATATGTGACATTACTGTGGCTTGTGCTGTCCTCCACAATGTGGCCTGCCTGAGGAAGGAGAGGGCCCCATTTTTTTTTTTTATTTATTTGGCCTCTTATGATGTTTGTGCTGTATACTGTGTGTAATACAAGCTTGCAGGGAGGCTACTGCATCCATTCATTTGTCTGTTCAGTTGATGCGTATGGATTTGTCCTGCATTTATTTCAGTGTGAAGACATGCGGGGTGTGTTATATACAGACCTCTGAATGTGTATTTATCCTTTTGTTGTATAATATGCTTTGATTCTGTGCTTTCCATCTTATAGAGCGGTGGTCCCCAACCCCCGGGCCGTGGACCGGTACCGGTACCGGTCTGTGGATCAAATGATACCGGGCTGCCCAAGAAACATGAAATTATTTCCATTTTATTTACTGTGGCATATTTCTCTCGGTTTGTGCGACTTTCCATGGACGAGAGGTTAACCGGGAGCTGAGAGACGTCACCTAAAGCCGCACCAATACCGCGCATGCGCAAAATATCGTGATATCAGGGTGGTTTTAGGTGACGTCTGGAGCTGAGCGGCTGCAAGCGGCAGTGGCGTTGTAGCTTTGGTGGAGAGAAGGTGTGTATCGCTCTTCTCTCTGTTCACCGGTACTTTCTCATGCTTAACAGTGCTTAGTGTACCGTACGTGTATATTGTGTTTGCTCAAATTTAACCCACAAATTAGCAAAAATGAGTACGAAACAGACATCGTTAGAAAGTTTCCTTGGGAAACTAACTTAAATCACTTAAATCCCTATTGCCATTTCCGACATCCTATCTGTGTCAAGCGGGGTTTTCTGCAGTGACAGCAACCAAAACAAAGCAACGGAATAAACTGGACATAAGCAACACACTTCGGGTGTCATTGTCTCCTATTACCCCCAGATGGAACCGTCTCGTTGCAAAGAAACAAGCTCAGGGTTCTCATTGATTTAGCGTTCTAGTGAGTTAAAATGTTTTATCACTTTATATTCATTTTTTGGTGCAACTGTATTTTATTTTGATGGCATGTTTAAATACAATGAAATTAAAATTATTAAATCAAAACAATCTAAAATATAAACAATCAACGTCCCCCCTCAGCCGGCCGCGGTAAAATGATCAAACGTTGACCGGTCCGCTGCGATAAAAAGGTTGGGGAGTCACTACTGTATGTGACTTCATTTTCGAAAGGAGCTGATGGTTTACCTGCTTTGTTTTATACTTATTCAATAAAGGAACATAATGTTACACTTTGTGTTTTTATATTTATATGGAATGTGTATTTTACATGACAGAGTATTAGGGCCACACTGAGGAAGAAGGAAAAAGTCATAAATTTATGAGGCTGGTTCTTTCTGCAGAAAAGATGCATATTCTTTTTACAGTCCTGATACTTATGACAATGTGATGCTGATGTGCCAAAAGATTAAGTATGTCCTTGTTTGTGAAACCATACTGAAGAACAATTCCATGAAATGCCCCACAGCTGTCATTTTAACAACCGTCCTCCTCTAAAACAACGGGTTACAATATTATTAAAAGACTTCATTCTCAAAGTCTGTGAATCTTCTTTTTTTCCTCTGTGGCCCTAATATTCTAGCATTTTATATATAGCCTTATAGTCTATGGGAAACTGTAAATTATCTAATGATAGCAACATCATCTAAAAATCATCATTTATCCAAAATAATTGAAATTAATGATCACAAATGTTTAAATAATGACAGTGGGTCTAGTTATATGTGATAACAATGTATAGTGGGCAGTGGAATAACTATTGGTTTCCGTTTGTGGTGACTGCTGACTGACATAAGGGATGAGATTAAATAGATCCTAGAACTTAGCCTGGTCTGGAGCAGGCTAGCTCCACAGAATAAATTCACCAGGGGTCGAGGCCTGGGGAATGGTGTCTCCACCCCGAGGTGGTGGAGTTCATATGGCGGAGGTTCTACAGAGCCCAGATGGATCTGTTTGCAACCCGGGAGACCTCGCACTGTCCCCTCTGATTCTCTCTCTCTCACCCAGCCCTGTTAGGTCTGGATGCCATGGTGCAGTCGTGGCCGAGGCTACACCTGTACGCTTTTCCCCCGATCGCACTGCTCCCTGGAGCTCTGGAGAGAGTTCGCTGGGATGGAGTCCGTCTCCTTCTGGTAGCGCCTCGATGGCCGGGCAAGCCATGGTTTGCGGATCTGGTGTCCCTACTCGAGGGCCCTCCATGGGAAATTCCCCCAAGGAGGGATCTCCTCTCACAGGTGGGCGGAACCCTGGTGCACCCCCGCCCAGAGCTGTGGCGGCTGTGGCCCCTGAGGGGGCACAGTTCATAGCGGCTTGTCTCTCTACCGAGGTAGTAGAGACCCTTCTCCACTCCAGAGCTTCCTCCATGAGGAGGTCGTACGCCGCACGATGGCAACTGTTTACGTCGTAGTGCGAGCACCACGGCCTGGAAACAGTTAAATGCCCGATCGGCTCAGTTCTGGAGTTCTTACAGTAACAGTTTGCCGCTGGGTTAA
This sequence comes from Tachysurus vachellii, assembly GCF_030014155.1. NCBI lineage: Eukaryota > Metazoa > Chordata > Actinopteri > Siluriformes > Bagridae > Tachysurus > Tachysurus vachellii. Next base: position 5,014,232 of record NC_083475.1, read on the forward strand.
CCCCCTCGACCCTGAAGGTTTACGTGTCCGCAATCGTGGCATATAGCACCCCGCCGGCGGGGTAGTCGCTGGGTAGGCACCCATTGGTGACACGTTTCCTCCGCGGCTCGGTACGCAACCCAGAGTGCCTGTCTGGGATCTGGCAGTTGAGCTGGTGGCTCTATCGGAGCCCCCCCTTCGAGCCATTGACCAAAGTAGACCTAAGGTGACTTCGGCCCCCTCACGACCTGTCGTGTTGCAGGCATTCTGCCCTCCTCCGTTTATAGCCGCCGAACAGGAGTGACAGAACCGGCTGTGTCCAGTTCGAGCATTGGTCACTTACCAGCTGCTCGTCTGCTACGGCCCTAAAAGGAAGGGTTTCCCGGCCGCTAAGCAGACATTGAGCAGATGGGTAGTGGATGCGATTGTGTCGGCTCACGAGTCCTCTGGCCTCCCAGCACCGCTTGGGGTCCGAGCTCACTCCACCCGGAGTGTGGTGGCCTCTACGGCCTGGTTCTCTGGAGGGGCACTCCAAGACATCTGTGATGCTGCGGGTTGGTCCACCCCGCTGACCTTCGTTGGGTTCTATGACCTTGACCTCAGAGCCACCCCGGGCTCCTCTGTCCTACGTGCAGGTGCCAAGGCCCTCAATCTCTAAGCAGGGTCTGGTCAGTGTGGCGTTTCGACGCAGCTCGAGTTCTGAAAGTGAATGTCTCTAGGTTATGACCGTAACCCTAGTTCCCCGAGGAACGAGACGCTGCGTCTCCGTGCCACACTCCCTGCATCCCTGCGGCGCTTACCTTCTCTCGCAGGAGCTAGCGTTTTGTCCATCTCGCAGCGTCATCAGCATCAACAGTAGCTTCCTGTTTACGCGACGTCACCTGCCGATGATGTCACGTCCCAACGCCTATTGGTCAGATTACACACGTGGTTCAGAGCTTTTCGATGCACCGTCTCGTTCCTCAGGGAACTAGGGTTACGGTTGTAACCTAGAGATGTTCACAGAGTAAGTTACTATGGTAACTGACTCTGAGTATAAGTTACCTCTTTTTCAGAAACAGACTTGACTTAACCTACTTTCTCGGCTTTAACATACTGTACCTCCATTTCTGAAACAGAAAAGCCAGAGTTTCCCTCATTTCAGGGTTAACATAATCAGATTTTTCACCTAACCTGCTTTCTGAAACAGGCCAAGGGTATCACGATTTTTGAAAGCCAACATTGACATTTGAAATCACCAAAACAAACACACCCCTAACCCAAATGGGTCCCACCCCTGTATCGATAGCTCCGCCCACACATACATACGTAACCCAGGCAACTAACAGAAAGAAATGTGTCTTTATCATAGCTAAAGGGAAGAACAATACGATTGCAGATAAACAAACAAGCAAAAATGACACACAAGCATAATCATGCAAAGGACAAAGGCATATACAGATGTGGCCTTTTAAAAAGCCCGCCTTGGAGATAAGAATGCCGCGAGTACCTGCGGCATTCTGCGAGACTCTATCGAAGGGGGGTCAAATTGTTCAGCGCAGGAAATAGAAAACCTGTAGAGGGCAGTCGTGTTTCATGTAGTCTGACAAGTAGACAATATGTGTTATTTTCTTTTGCCGGTTACATAAACAGTCACATCTGCGACTATCTCCGCTGTCACGGCTGGCTTTTTGGTACCGCTCGATGCAACTTTGTATTTCCTCAGGCGACGTGCGGTGTGTTACGGAAAAAATGCTTCTGTTGGTTTGTTGATGTTAAACATCATTGTTGATGGGATTATTTGCGATAGTTTATCAGTATTTCAGCAAATAGTTTTTGTATTTCCAAATCGCTTTTAAATCTGAATAAAGAGTGTTATTTGGTGTAATTAGTGGTTTGTTTTTTATATATTATGGTGTAGTAGAGGATATGGCAAACAGCTCATCCTGAATGAAATCCCTCATTCCATATCTAAAGCATTTTGAGCGTTATATAAATGTATCATATTGTTATTCTTATTACATATGAATAATAAGCTAATTTATTTAATTTAATTAGCTACATTTAAACAAAAAAATTGTTAAAAAATGTTTAACAATTTTTTTTTGTTTAAATGTAGCTAAAATGAATTGATTGCGACCACATACCTTAAATAAATTTAGTAAATTGAATGAATCATTTTTTTCAGTGTGTGTTGTAAGATCTGTAAAGTGTTATCAGTCAATAAATATCTGTTTTAGTTTTCTATATCGTGTTTAAGTCATTATTTATATATTTTATAAAATACAATGTTATCTAAATACAATATGTGATGCTGAGGTATTTTTTTTATTAAAAATAAGCTCCAGTTCATGTTCTCTAAACAATAAACACTGTTTAACACATGACTTTTAGTCTGATTATTATCGCAATATAGAGGTTGTTCTTATGTAGTTATGTACTAATTTAGCATTTTTGTCTGATTATTTGCCATTGAGACATATCACAATAGAGAGATTAGCACCCTGCGCGGCGAGAGTGATAAGCTTTTGAATGGCTCTCACGGAACTTTGATGTCATAGATTGATTTGTCTGCGCAGTGCTGCATGCAGTCAAATACATGTAAACAATAGGCCTGTTTCATTATGTTCAGGCCGAATACAGATGCCCCTACACGGTTCTAGACCTTTTTTAGGGTGGCTTCAGCCCCCCATGTGTGATCTCAGCCACCCTAAAACTATAAGGATAATTTTTACTTTCTTAAATAAACAATAAAAATACGTCAAAATGCAGGACATGTCTTCGATGGGAAAGAAAATTATTTATCAGTTTGATCCAAGAGCGATTTTTTTTACTTTGCTTTTATGCACATGCGTTGTAGTCTTTCAAAAGTGCGTCTTCAGCTGTCTGCTTTATTTGAACGGAGAAGCACAGGTACGCGCAGTGTGCACGCGCAGTCAGAGCTGGAGGCGTTTATCTATAACGTTAATCGGCAGAAAGACACAAAGACGGCAACCAAAAGCAGTGAAATTTCACTATTCTTATTACCAGAGTTGTCATATAATATACAATATAAAACTCTTCTTTTAAATTCTCTCTGAGGGCTAAAACCCCCTAAAGATGAAATCCTAGAACAGCCCCTGCCCTACACTCGTAATATATTCATTTATTTAAAAAAAACGGCATCACCCTCATGTCCATGTGTGCACGTTTAAAATAAAATATGAATTATTAAAAAAATAATTATGCATTATTTATGTCTCCCCACAGTCTTTATTTTAGCTGCTTCATAACATTTAGCCTTGATAGACCACTGACACAACCCCCAATACTAATCGATCTCCTCTCAGGGATTCAAAAGAAAACAGATTTTTCCTGTTTTCACCATGTTGTGGGGTGATTGCAGTTACTGTTTAACACTAGATTTACTGACTTTTTTATTTTCTGGTGCAGGTCCCAAGGTGTGATTCCCCCTGTTGAGATTTTCACAGTTCTTCCCCATCACCCATGAGGCCTGGCACATTTGCATTTGTTCACTCAGAGTAGCTCAGATCCAAGGCAGGCCAAACCTCTGTGTGTGACATAGAAACCTTCAGAAATGCCTGCCGTCTATACAAAATAGTCTGTTTTATTTATAAAAAATTGTGTGAAAACAGAATGAAAAGTTGCTAATACAATGGCATGAATAAAATGAAAACTTGCTAACAGTCTCCAATGTATGTTTGTACACAAATGTCATAAGCTGAGTGAAGTTATGGTCCATGGCTTTTGACATGTTCGTACACATACAGAATAAAATGATGTCATTTCATTTTCATTGGCCATCACTGAATTATAACACCAAAAGTGAATTTTGAGACGGAACAAGAACCCAACATGCCTCTACAGAAGATGCACCGTGGTACTGGGAAGCCCTGTCTGAGCCAGACGGCAAAAGACGGCACTGTCTGGGTAGAGGAGGACATTGGAATGCCCAGTGCAGTAGCAAATCGCTTGTGCTTCACTGCGCAAGCTGGACCCACAGAGTCTTGTGTGACATGGAAACCTTCAGAAATGTCTGCCATATTTATACAAAAGAAACACATTTACAATATATGGATACACAAGTCTGTTTTATTTTAAATAAAACAGACTTGTGTATGTTTTATTTAAAATAAAACAGACTTGTGTATCCATATATTGTGAATGTGTTTCTTTTGTATAAATATGGCAGACATTTATACAAAAGAAACACATTCACAATATATGGATACACAAGTCTGTTTTATTTTAAATAGAACTTTCACATTTCAAATTTGTTGAAGCGTGTCCAGATGTCAGAGATCGCAGCAAATTTGTCTGTTAGAAGGTGTTGCATAATTGAAATGAATCTATCTCGAGGCATTGTCTCGTTGAAAGCCAGGAGATTGTTTTGAAACCATTTTGACCATTTTTAATGTCAGTAAATAATAAAACCTTGTGAAAAATTGTGAATAAAATTTCCTTTACACCTCATATGCTTTTTATTATATTTAATGTATAAACAATAAACCTCATGAAATTATGCCATGTTTTTAAGTAAAATAAGCAGAAATTATTAAATATTATTTTGGATAACCACTGGCTGGTGTATGTCAAACATCCCCAGGTCAAAGCTGACTGAAGCAACTAAATTCATAAATAAGAGAGAGAAAACAAATATGATTTGAATATGAAAACACAACGTGTGTGTGTGTGTGTGTGTGTGTGTAGCATCATTTCATTAATTCATATTTTGCCCTCTGCTAGGCAAAGGCATATCAAAAGTGTGAAATATTTACAAATGTGTAGCTTTTTTTCTGGAGGCCTAATGAAATGCAATGCCCAATTTGTGTGTGTGTGTGTGTGTGTGTGTGTGTGTGTGTGTGTGTGTGTGTGTGTGTGTGTGCTTGCACGTGTGCGTGTGTGTGTGTGGGGGAAATGTTTACAAATGTATAGCTTTTGTTCTGTCTTGAGGCCAACTGAAATGCAATGCCCAATGCTTTGAACAGTGTTTGTGTGTGTGCGTGTGCGTGTGTGTGCATTTTATGTGTGCATTTTTGTGTCTGTATGTATGTTCATTGCCAACGAAAATAGACAAAATTAATTATATTTGCAAAGTTCATAATTTGGAACAATCCTGGTAAATTTCAGGCAAATATGTGGAAGGAAACCCAAGTTATGACACATAAAACTTTCCAGATGAGTCAAATAGACCCCAGGTCTGCACAAGTTGTCATTGTATTAGCAACTTTTCATTCTGTTTTCACACAATTTTTTCTAAATAAAAACAGACTATTTTGTATAGACGGCGGGCATTTCTGAAGGTTTCCATGTCACACACAGAGGTTTGGCCTACCTTGGATCTGAGCTACTCTGAGTGAACAAATGCAAATGTGCCAGGCCTCATGGGTGATGGGTGTGTTTGCACAACAAAAGCAGGAGGAGAATCGAGCTGAAGAACTGTGAAAATCTCAACAGGGGGGAATCACACCTTGGGACCCGTTCCAGAAAATAAAAAAAGTCAGTAAATCTAGTGTTAAATACTATTTACTGCATAACTTATAAACATTCATCTGAAATACCCTATAACTTATGTCAAATTAGGTTATGCAATATCAACCCATTTTTTATATGTTGATATAACCAACTTGAATTTACAGCAATAAGTGGAAAGTTTTACGTAATCAACAAATAGTTAATCCCCACACAAAGCACAAGCTTTTTCTTGCAGTTACTTTGTTTAAATGCTATTTATTGCATAACTTAAAGGGTATTTCAGATGAATGTTTATAACTTATAAAAAAATGGGTCCAGAGCAGATGGTTATTATTTACTGAGGGATGTGCATTCATATTGACCTGGCATTATGCTCATTCCAATGTAAATCCATTGGTTTCCATATTGCATTAACGTTGTTGTAACCTTGAGAGACTATAAACATTGTCATTTAGGAGTGCTATCACGCTACTTTTTGTACTGGTCCACATTTTTTTTCACTTTTCATGGCCAGATGCTTAACTCCGCTTCATATTGTCATCTACACAGCAGGGGCGATTCTAGGGTCAGAGCTTTAGGGGTGCTGAGCTCCTTTTCAGGGGTGCTGAAGCTAAGGTTATGATCAAAAGGCACACCGAGGCGTGTCATTTTAAATGTCTTTATTATTATTATTATTATTATTATTATTATTATTATTATTATTATTATTGGGCTTTTAACTTTTTATTAAATGACAAATTCCTTTCACAAGATCATTATTTCACAAGATCTTTTTTCTTTTAAAGAAATTTCCGTTGCTCACTGGCAGGCCACACACACAGACACACACAGAGAGAGAGAGAGAGAGAGAGAGAGAGAGAGAGAGAGTAATGCTAGGAGTTCAGGAGTTAAGCATGGTTCAGGTTAAATCCTCTGTGTGTGAGGAATGAATAAATACAGCAAAGTGAGTGAGTGTTTTCACACATACTGGTGGTATACAGTGATATTTCGTTTATTTTCACTCTGGTCCAAACCCCAGGGCTTCCATGTTTCCAAAACACGCACGTGACGTCATGTTTACATGACTCCCGATTGTTAAAATGAGTATCAAATTAACGATAAACTTTAACAACAGAGACACACGTACACACTACACAGGTACGCAGTTTATTTGTCGCGCTGCTGTTTTTGTTTCACGCTCTAGCAGTTAATAAACAGAACTGCATGTGTCTTGCGGAAGAACACTGTAACCGGCGCTACTTCTCTCCGTTTATGACTATGGACGAGTCACTCACGTCCTGTGCTACTCCACAGCGGCGGCGACCCGCTGGCCTAAAATATTAATAAAAATTTTAGGGGTGCTGAGCTCCTTTTTATCCTCGCCCATGCTACACAGTAAACATTGATACACGCTGTAAAACGAGGCAGGGGAGGCGGGGCCTTGCGTAATTTGCGGGGCCCTACGCAACTTGCATATAGGGCCGATCGGCTCTGAATGGGTCAATATTGCATAACTTAACCCTCCTGCAGACCTCGTCTGAATTCCTATACAAATTAGGAACGCTGAGTCAACTGTTTTGACTGCTTATATACTTAAAAAATTAAGTATATATGATAGCCTTTTTTTTTTCATCTTTTTTGTCTAACTTGTTTAAACATATTAACATATATTTTGCAAAAAACATTTTATATTTGGTATAATAAACCTCATTAATATGCAAAAAGTCCTCATTTTCTAGTAAAAAAACCCAGAAATTTTGAATTATTTTCACTCTAGAGGCACAAAAGTTAATGCACAATTACAGGCTGGTATATTTCAAAAACCAGGAGATTGTTTTGAAACAATTTTGACCATTTTTAATGTCAGTAAATAATAAATAATATACATAATAATAATAATAATAATAATAATAATAATAATAATAATAATAATAATAATAATAATAATAATTAAAGCTGCAAGCAGCATTTCCCGGGTTCAAGCGTTTAAGGCCTTTGGATTGACATGACAATATATGTCATGTCATGCTACATATGTCATGCTACAGAGGGTGCCACAACATATGTTTTACAAAGTTGCTACAGTAACTTCTAAGATGGGCCTCTACATGTGTGCCAAATTTCATAACTTTCCTACGTACGGTTCTATGGGCTGCCATTGACTTCAATGTGAGTATGTGTGTGAGTATGTATGTGCGTCTTCAATGTGAGACGGAAGAATAATAATAATAATAAGAAGAAGAAAACTAACGATAACAATAGGTCTTAGAAGTTACTATAGCAACTTTGGTGTGTCTAGCTCAAACCGTCTAGCGCCACCAACAGTCCAAAAACCCAATTTTGTGCTGAATCGTAAGGCCAAAATTCTTGCAACATCAGAATCAGAATCAGAATCACAAAGGTCTTTATTGCCAAGTATGTTTAGGCAAAATTCTTGCAAAATCAGAATCAGAACCAGAATCAGAAAAGTTTTATGAGGAACACACACACACTTACACACACATTTACACACACATTTACACACACACACTTACTCACACTCGCACACTCACATACTCACACACACACACTCTCACACAGACTCACACAGACACTCACACACACACTCACACACACACACTCACACAGACACACACACACACACACACGCACTCACACTCACACTCACACACACACTCACACTCACACACACACCCTCTCACACACACACAGACACTCACACACACACTCACACAGACGAGGAACACACACACTTACACACACATTTACACACACACTCGCACACTCACACACACTCACATACACACATTTACACACACACACTCTCTCACACACACACTCACACTCACACACACACACAGACACACACACACACACACACACACACTCACACACACACACACACACATGCACACAAACACACACACAGACGCACAGAGACACATACACACACACTCACACACACACACACACACACACTCACACACACACACACACACACACGGGGTCAAGCCGATCAGATGCGCTCAGAACATGTCGCTGATGAAACATACCAAGTTTCCACACTCGCACACTCACATACTCACTCGCACACTCACATACTCACACACATACTCACATACACACACATTTACACACACAGACACAGACACACACACACACACACACACACACAGACACACAGACACACACACATACACACTCACACTCACACAGACACACTCACACACACACTTTATTGCCAAGTAAGTTTTCAAATACGAGGAACACACACACACTTACACACACATTTACACACACATTTACACACACACACACAAACACACTCATTCACACTTGCACACTTACTCACACTCGCACACTCACATACTCACTCGCACACTCACATACACACTCACACTCACATACACACACTCACAGTTACACACTCACTCACACTCGCACACACTCACACTTACACACACTCACACTCGCACACTTGCTCACACTCGCACACTCATTCACATACTCACAAACACCTTCACTGACTCACACACTCACACTCACTCACAGACACTCACACACACTCACACACACACACACACATACACACACTTACACACACTTACACAAACACTTACACACACACTCACACTTACACACACACTCACACACTCACACTTACACACACACTCACACACACTCACACTT
>NC_083475.1:5023833-5141333 GCF_030014155.1 Tachysurus vachellii
ACACACACACTTTTCTTTGACTGGGGTAAAAAAGAACTCTTCCTCCCAAACACCGTGAAAATGGTATGTTTTCTGTCGCTTTTCTGCCATGTTTTTGGGGGCAAATCACAACTGACTCCTCATTGTTGCTGCACCGCTTCCTTGTGTCAGGAGTCGGACGTGACGTGCGCGCAATATTGACATTTGACTTCAGAAAAGGCCAGAGTTTGTTATATACATAAAACATTTTTGTTTTAAATTAAATAAAATGAAATTAAATATAGTCATTTTAAAATCTACATTAATGCAAGCATTTTTTATTCAAAAACTACAGCAAGAAATTTTTTTTAGACGGAACTATGTTTCCATTTTTAGAACATGCCTCGCGGGCAACTTAAGTGCTCCTTGCGGGCGACCAGGTGCCCGCGGGCACCGCGTTGGTGACCCCTGGTGTAGAGCTTCCATTGGCATACGCTGTTTGAACCACAGCAACCTGCAGATTCAGCCCTGCCTATACAAACAAACACACAATGATCACAAGTCAGGATAAAGATTTGACATGTTGATAGTTAACAGACCTGCCTAGTCACTGAAACAGAACTTAGGGAGTGTGTTATAGTGAGAGAGAGAGAGAGAGAGAGAGAGAGTGAGACAGTGAGAGACAGTGAGAGACAGAGAGAGACAGTGAGAGACAGAGAGAGTGAGAGAGAGAGAAAGAGAGAGAGAGAGAAACAGCGAGAGACAGAGAGAGAGACAGAGAGACAGACAGAGAGAGTGTATATATATATAAACATTCATGTATTGAGTGAAGCTATGAGGATGAATTGCTGTGCCCAAATTTCAGAAGTAGTTCCATATTTAGTTTTAGAATTTTTGAATTTTAAGAATTTATCATTTAATTTGTTCTTTAATTTGGTGAGATGATTTATGCAACCAGTAAGAGGAGTCTGCTACTTAACAGCGGGAGGTGTTTGCACAGGCATATTAACACCCATGTTAATAGCATTAGTATTCATTATGTACAATATTTGGATAGGTTTTGCATTTCCGGTCATGAAATATTCCTCCTCAAGCAGAAGGTTAAAAGGTAAAATTCTTCCAAAATTGTAATTCCAAATTGTAATTCCTGTGTCTGAGTGTTTTGGTCATTACGGGAGCCAGTAGTGAAACAATACTAAACACCGTCACATACCTTTTGGAGGTTTCTGCTGCACTTTCACATAATCAGCTCCACACAGATATTTAAGTCTGCCGCTGCTGCCGTCATTAAAGAGCTCCACCAGCAGCTCGGAAGTGAGAAACACCTCTATTTCTCGTATCTTTAACGCTCCGATCCCATTGGCCCCATCCACCAGCAGCCTCTTCTGATCATTCGTGCGTTTCGGGGCCTGGGAGACGAGAGCAGGCATGAGATGGTGTGTGTCAGTCTAGATAAACTTGGCTGAAGTTAGACTTTATCATGCCTTTTGTTTGCATTTACTCCAACAGCTACAGCTAGCTTACACGTCAGTATCACGGTCAGGTTCAGTAACAGCTTTATGCTTAAAGTGCATTATGCCAAACTAATAAATCTCTGAGTGTCAAATATCGAGGAAGTCTACAATAAATCCTTGCAAATACACTCCAATTGTCGCATATGAACGTTTGAAATCTTACATTCTTTGTGAGCTCAATGAAAGCCTTGGAGAGTTTCTCATAATATCCTTGTATTGTTGCGGTACCGTAGGTGTTGCGACATAGAACCATGTAATGCAGCTGCGGTGTAGTCACCAGGCCGTAGTCTTAAATACACACAAACGTGAAAAAGTGAAAATATAAATACATTTAAAAACCCATCAAATGAATGGAAGTTGAATAGGCAATTCTTTTGTTATCATTTTATTAAAATAAAATTATTATTTATTCTATTTTTAGGCCGCAGACAGTCGATAAAGCATGTTGCTACTCATTTGTAATCTTACTGTGTACCGTTGTGAATGTGACAATTAAATTCTAAATCAAAATTTTTAGAACCACACTAATTTGTTTAGAAAAAAGCAAAATGTACTTATTTGAAAGCACACCATGACTATGGCCTTGTAAACAGGAAACCCCATCCAACACGGCCCGGGACAGGTTCACGCTGCTTGGCCTGAGTGGCAGAACGTATATCCGTTCAGTTTGTAAACTATTAATCTGCTAAGAAAAAAGAATAATAAACACTGTACAGAGTGAATGTGTTACGTGTTAGATACCTAGTGTCACGGCCAGTGACGATGTTCGCTGCCTCGCTCATGTCGATGGATTCTTTCCCAATGATATCACCAAGTACACTGCACAAATCTTCCTGGTCTGCATTAGCCAGCTCAGTGGCATAGCGTTCCCAAGCTGGAGTCACCGTCTCCCCCATTGGGTCAATCAGCTTCACACCGTTGTCCTCCTGAGAAGCAGAACATGCAAGAAATACAGGGAGATGTGTCTACAGTCATCTGTATACATATAATACCAACACATTTATCTTTTCATAAAGAGAAACCTTGCTGTTTGTGTAACACTACCCACTTCTGGATTGTGAGAGGCAGTGACCATGACACCAATGGTGGACTTGGTTTTTTTGGACCTCAGCGTGGCCAACAAACCCATGCGGAACATCACGTGGTCCAAATGATTTGCAGTGGTGCGAAACCCTGCTGTACCGTACTGCAAGGTCAGTCCGTTTGGTTTGGGATGGAGAGCAGATTTCTGGGATACTTTCTGAAACTGTTCCATGGCTAAAGAAATCCAAATAAATAATAAACTTAGTCATAGTCTTTAGTCACTGCTGCTAAACAATACCTCCAATGTCCTCACAACCGCCGACACTATTTACACCAGCACAGAGACTCAAGATGCATGGAGTTAAAACTCAAGACACCAAATAATACACTATACGGCCAAAAGTATGTGAACCCCAGTGTACGGAACATCCTTTTACAATTCTCCACTAGATGTTTGAGCATGGCTGTGAGGATTAGTATCAGTCAGCTACAAGGCAGAGAGGAGCAAGGAGAGGTTTTAGGATAATGCTCTAGAGAGAAGCAATATTGCAATAAGGATGAAGGAGTAAAAAAAAAAGGTTGCTTAACCTGTAAGGCTGCATCCAGACTGTACACCTGTCATGATTACACAGTTCTAACCACAACTATACACATATCTTCCCTGGGTGAATAAAATGCTCTTTCCTGCTTATAAAAGCTAAATGTATATTTCTGATTGTTCAAAGAAGATGGTTGGCATACATACTGTAAGAAATTACAGATTGTATGGACCCAGATTCCACTCCAAGATACACATTGGAAAGAGCTAATTCCTAAAAAGGCTTAAGTATCATAATTTAATGCGTTTAGAACTCTAAATGAATAAACTTGATTAAACCGTTAGTATGGGAGCGGCAGCAGGACATCAGGGACCGCCACTAACAAAGGGTTTACGTGACCGTGATTAACATTTAAAGTGACCATTTGGGTGATAACAATTGTAACAATACCAAGCCAAGGTGTACATGACCATGATGAACATTTAAAGACATCCGGCTAGACAACAAGGTCATAAAAGACACTCAGTTCTCAGCTCAATACACATTTAAAAGGAAACCCTATTTAAACCACAAAGATGAAAAACTTTTGCATGGTTTGTCCTGTGTTCTTCATGTATTATGTCACTGCTACGCTGGAATAAACTTCTTCATTTGTTCTTCATTAAGATCTTCTCACCCTCATCATTTTATTTTCATACATTTTTTGTTTCTTACAACACCTTTTTATTATTGCTCTTGTTCTATCCTTTAAAATTATATTAATGTCTTATTTTAACATTCCCTATAAAGTTGTGTTCACAAAAGACTTGTCCAACCTGGTTATTACCTGCACAAGCATATTGTACTGAATATTAAAGGTCAAACTCTTACATAATCCTCCAGTTTAACCCCCCAAAACAGTTCTCAGTTCAGTGTACTGATGATTCGCTGTATCAGTTCAGTGATTCAAGCATGCGAAGTATCAACAGCTCATCGGTTCTTGGACGCGTCCGAAAAAAACAGTTCTCAGTTCAGTGTACTGATGATTCGCTGTATCGGTTCAGTGATTCAAGCATGCGAAGTATCAACAGCTCATCAGATTATCTGTTCACGAATATAAAGGACAGACCTGTTTGTCCTGTGTGCGGAGCTAACGTGTCTGTAACGAAAGAATATAACATAAGAAGACAATGTGAAACGAAACATTATGAGAAGTATAAGGACCTGGAAGAAGCTCCAGAAGGCGGAGGAGATGAAAAAAAGTCTGGTTTCCCGGCAGACTATGTTCATGAAAGCAAAATCAAAAAGTGAAGCTGCTGTAAAGGCTGTAAAGCTTTATTGTGGCAGCAGAGACTGCAAAATCTCCCCGACCCTTTAATGAGGGAGAGTTTGTCAAAAAGTGTATGGTCAAAATTTGCGACATCGTCGCAAATTTTTTTTTTTTTTTTTTTTTTTCCAGTTCTAATCCTCTGCTCAATAAAAGTTATTAGCTGGTAATATTTCAAGTCCATCGTCTTTATTGAAATCAACCCATGAACAGTTAAACCTCCACGCCTTACAATATCAAGCTCTGGTTGTTCAAAATCCTGTCTTCAAGCAAAACTAAAGTTTGTTTCCATATGAAAAAGGTTTCTGCAGAGTGTTGTCCTCTTTTGTTGCAGAACGGATTAACTGAAGTCTGTCCACTGAGATCGGTAGGTGTTTTGTCATGTTAATAGTCTCTAACTCAGCTTCAACCGATCCAGTGGGCGTGCTCTCGGCCAGAAATGCTCTACTTAGCGTGTCTGCTAGCCACATCTCTGGCCCTGGAACATACACAACATCCACATCATATTTTTGAAGTCTTAGCATCATTCTTTGGAGTCTTTTAGGTGCACTCAACAGCGGCTTACGCAGGATGTTCTCTAAGGGTTTGTGATCACTTTGTGCTGCTACTTTCCGCCCATATGTATAATGGTGAAACTTCTCCATCCCAAACAGTAGAGCTAATAACTCCTTCTCAATTTGTGCGTAGCCCCGTTCTGTGTGCGTTAATGCTCTGCTGGTGAATGCTACTGGTTTACCTCCCTGCATGAGTGCAGCACCAAGGCCTCCATCTGAGGCATCACATTGGATGGTAAGTTCTTCATCTGGGTTGTAATACTTTAACACTGGTGCATTTGCGATTGTTTCTTTTATTTTACAGAATGCCACTTCATGCTGCACGGCCCATCTCCATTCACAGTCTTTGCGGGTTAGCTGTCTCAGGGCCTCACACTGGTCTGAAAGATGTGCACAAAACTTTGAGAGGTAATTTACCATCCCTAGTAGTCTCTGAACTCCTTTTACATCTGTTGGTTTCGGCATGTGTGTTATTGCTCGAACTTTGTCTGGGTCTATTTTCAATCCATCTGATGTCAGGAGGTGTCCGATGTACGAGACTTCTTTTTGTTTCAGTTTGAGCTTGTCAGCATTTAGCTTGATACCTTTCTCTCTGCACCGTGCTAAAAATGCTTTCAGTTTTTCATCATGGTCTCTCTCAGCTAATTCTTGTGTCTCTCCTTGTCCTGTAATGAGAACATCATCTGCAATGATATATATTCCTGGCAGGCCCTCTAATGCAAATGTGAGCTTCCTCTGAAAGATTTCAGGGGCCGGACTTATGCCCATGGGCATACGCAGCCATCGATATCTTCCAAATGGGGAAGAGAATGTGGTGAGATAGCTGGACTCTTCCTCCAGCTTGACATGCCAGAATCCACTTTTAACATCACACACTGTAAACACTTTGGCTTTAGACAGTTCAGGGAGTATTTCATCTATAGTGGGTAGTGGGAAATGACTGCGCTTTAAAGCTCTGTTCAAGGGTCGTGGATCTATACATACTCTGAGTCTGCCGCTGGGCTTCTGTACGACCACCATATTACTAATCCAATTCGTACTCCTCTCTACTGGTGCAATGATTCCTCTCCTCTGAAGATCTTGAAGCTCTTCCTTCAAAGGTTTCATCATGGACACTGGAACCCTTCTTTTTGGGAGCTGTACAGGTTTTACAGTGTTGTCAATCTCAATTTTGTATTCTCCCTCTAGGCAGCCATCGCCCGTGAATACATCAGCATATTCAGTTTTTATCTGCTGTACTGACCACTGGCTGGATGCAGGGTTTTCTGTTCTGACTATGCTGTCTATTGCAAGAATGTTCTCGTAATGCACTTTGATGAGCTTCATCGCTTCACTTGCTCTCTTCCCTATTAGTGGGACAGTACAGTTGTTATCTACCACCTGGAATTCCAGCCTGTACAGTTTGTGGTTTCTCGGGTTTCTTACTTTCACTTTGCACTTTCCTAGTGGTCTCACTTTGCTTTGGTTGTACATTACTAGCACAGTCTTTGTATCCTCCAGTTTTATATCTGGGCTCAGCAGATTAATAGGAATTACATTACAACTTGCTCCACAGTCAATTTGAAATTTCACAAGATCCTTTCCCAGAAGCATTCCTGCGTACAGCTGTGTTTGCTTTTCCTTGTCTTTCTTGTTTTTGTTTACAGTCTCTGGGTTTGCTACACCAACAGTGAGAATGTCCTCATACTCATCACTGTCCTGTTCAGTCACTTTATTTACTGACTTGTGGTTTCCATGTCTCAGTTGGGCTCTACATTTAACTGCAAAGTGATTTGCCTTTCCACACTTATTACATTTCTTACCAAATGCTGGGCATTTCTGTTTGTTCATTTCATGCTCTTTACCACAGAATCTGCACCTGATCATAACGCCGGGTTGATATCGATCTTGACGTGCTCCTTGTCTGACGGCATGCACCTCTTCTACCGCTGCACCTGCTCTAATGGCTTTGCTGTTCTGCCGCGACAGCTCCGCTGCTCTGCATATACGTATGCACGTCTGTAGTGTTAAATCTTTCTCACGAAGAAGTCTCTCTCTCAGTCCTTCGTTGTTAATTCCGCACACTATTCTGTCACGTATGAGTGAATCTTTAATGCCTCCAAAATTGCATGTTTGAGCGAGCATTCGTAACTCCGTGACATAATTATCGATCGACTGTTCCGCTCCCTGTCCTTTCGAGAAGAATCGATAGCGTTCTACTGTCTCGTTTATACGGGGATTGCAATGTTCATCAAACTTTTCAATAATGTTTTTTACCGTTCGTGCATCCGCAGCCACATCACTCATCAGAGTTTCCAGCAGTTCCCGACCGCTCTCGCCGATGAGGTAGTAAAACAATTTGACCTTCGTCTTTTCCTCCGCGTCCGACATTGTCAGCTCCAGGTAGAGCCTAAACTGGTCCCTCCAGGATTTCCAGGTCTTGGATAGATTGTCGGCGTCCATGCATAGCGGCGATGGTGGCTTTAATCCATCCATCGTGCAGCTCTGTTCACGTGCAGCTCTCCGCTCTAATTCTAAACTTGTAAACTAACAATCTGAAAGTACCCACGCTGCCACCATATTTTATGTGTCTTTTTTCTATAAAATAAAGACAGACATCTCAGACTAACTTGACTCTTCTTTTAATAAACTTGTGCGCCCTAAACACATTCTTTACATGAAGTTACCCCAGGTGTGCACCCTCTCCTCTGGCCCCCTCTACAACAGAACATACAACAATTGTTCCTATTGTCACAGAAGTTAATCAGTTGCAGTTAATTTTTCAATAAATATTCAGTTTGGCCCGTGACTTTATCTCCGTTTTATATTTTGGCCCACTGTGAATTTGAGTTTGACACCCATGCTGTAACGGATCAGTATGTTAGATTGGATAAAAAAACAACAACAATGTGATCCAGTCATGTGGTGTAGATTAGTGCTGCTGTATCACTTAGTTACAGTAACTACACAGTGACGTCACTGAAGTTGTTGATTTTCAAAATCTCTGTAAGTTAAGTGGAAAAAAAACTAGTCTAGATTATTTAGAGATTTTCAAGGTAGTGAATTAATTCAAGGATGAATTAATTCTGTAAATATTTATATATTTGAAAGCACTATACCTTGTCTCTTGTTTTGATCCGTGTTCTTGGCATCCTCGTGTCATTCTCTGAAAATAAAAACTGTAAACTAGTTTGGAAACTGACAGGTTTTGTTTCTCTCCAGCAACATAAGCGAGTTATGGCTACTTCTACAGACTCCACTACAGGTGGGTAAACATGGGTTTCCTAATGATATTTGTTCTGATTTACTGGATTTTTCTGCATTATGTATAAGGGTTTCATTTTCTGGAGTTTTATTGAGTATTAAAGTGGAGGACATCTCTTTTTAACCGCTTTCCTCCTGCCAGGAAAATAGCCGTTGATGCTAGCATGATGTTAAAAGATCAGCAAACTAATATTTTTATTTGAATTTGAGCTTTCACAACTTCACTGCAAAGGTTTTTTAATTTATTTACACGACATACACATTATTTACAAGCTTTTACACGTCTTGACCTAGACAGATGCTCACATGTAGCTAAACAGGACTAGAGACGATGTCAGGGATGTTAAACGGGGACGTTGGCTTTGTTTAAAATAATCTTACAAGTGAATATATATATATATCATGTGCATGTGATAGCCTAGTGGTTAAGGTGTTGGGCTACCAATCAGAAGCTTGTGAGTTTGATCCCAGGTTGCCACCAAGCTGCCACTGTTGGGCCCCTGAGCAAGGCCCTTAAAGCTCAGTTGTACAAAAATGAGATAATGTAAGTCGCTCTGGTTAAGGGTACTAAGGGTCTGCTAAATGCTGTAAATGTAAAATCTCCTTTTATATAAAGGATATTCCTTCTTTATTCCTTAGTGTTTATTCAGTTGTTCATTCTGCTGTTTGTGTTAGTGCCATTGACAAATGAGCCAGACAACAGCGATTCAGGTGGCAGCATGGAAAACATGGATAGGTTGCTGACACAAGGCGTACAGCTCCAGGAGGTATTGTTTATATATTGTTTGGAGTCTTTTTCTAAAGCATCTTATTTCTCTGCACTCGCTAATTTTTAGTCTGTATCATTTCTACAGAGTCTCGAGTCATACACACTTCCTTAAAGTTCACATTAGATTAAATCCATGTCATCACTGTTTACTGTACTTCCTTTAGCATTAACAAGATGGCTGTTCTTTAGATGTAAACCCTGTAGGCTGTTGGATTTCCTTTTATTCTTGTACAAAAAAAAAAAACAGATTCTGTTTCCCTTTTTTTAGGGACATGAACAAGAAAATGGAGACACAGAGAGCCCTAGGAGACCACCGTACACCTACGTAGAAATGATCCAGTTTGCAATCAATAGTAATATAAATATGGTTACAGTAAGGGAAATCTATAAATGGATAGAAGACCAATTTCCTTACTTCAGGGATGTAGCTAAACCTAACTGGAAGGTAACACTTTTTTTATATATATTTATTTGACTTTAATTCTATGTGAGCAGAATTTATTATTTTTATCATCTAAGGGAAATGAATTACTGTGTTATTACTGTATGTTTTATCTGTTTTTTTTTCTTTCTTTTTTCTCTTCCTATTAGAACTCCATTCGCCATGCCCTTTCCTCGCACGACATGTTTGTCAGGAGGGTCCGACAAGACGGCAAGCTCTCCTACTGGACCATTAAACCTGAAGCAAACCGCGGTCTGACATTAGACCAGGTGAACAGGAATCTTTCTCTGTATTTAAAACTACTTTTAATTTGAATTTGACACCCATGCTGTAACAGATCAGTATGTTAGATTGGATAAAAAAAACAACAGCAATGTGATCCAGCCATGTGGTGTAGATTAGTGCTGCTGTATCACTTAGTTAGAGATTTTCAAGGTAGTGAATTAATTCAAGGATGAATTAATTCTGTAAATATTTATATACTTGAAAGCACTATACCTTGTCTCTTGTTTTGATCCGTGTTCTTGGCATCCTCGTGTCATTCTCTGAAAATAAAAACTGTAAACTAGTTTGGAAACTGACAGGTTTTGTTTCTCTCCAGCAACATAAGCGAGTTATGGCTACTTCTACAGACTCCACTACAGGTGGGTAAACATGGGTTTCCTAATGATATTTGTTCTGATTTACTGGATTTTTCTGCATTATGTATAAGGGTTTCATTTTCTGGAGTTTTATTGAGTATTAAAGTGGAGGACATCTCTTTTTAACCGCTTTCCTCCTGCCAGGAAAATAGCCGTTGATGCTAGCATGATGTTAAAAGATCAGCAAACTAATATTTTTATTTGAATTTGAGCTTTCACAACTTCACTGCAAAGGTTTTTTAATTTATTTACACGACATACACATTATTTACAAGCTTTTACACGTCTTGACCTAGACAGATGCTCACATGTAGCTAAACAGGACTAGAGACGATGTCAGGGATGTTAAACGGGGACGTTGGCTTTGTTTAAAATAATCTTACAAGTGAATATATATATATATCATGTGCATGTGATAGCCTAGTGGTTAAGGTGTTGGGCTACCAATCAGAAGCTTGTGAGTTTGATCCCAGGTTGCCACCAAGCTGCCACTGTTGGGCCCCTGAGCAAGGCCCTTAAAGCTCAGTTGTACAAAAATGAGATAATGTAAGTCGCTCTGGTTAAGGGTACTAAGGGTCTGCTAAATGCTGTAAATGTAAAATCTCCTTTTATATAAAGGATATTCCTTCTTTATTCCTTAGTGTTTATTCAGTTGTTCATTCTGCTGTTTGTGTTAGTGCCATTGACAAATGAGCCAGACAACAGCGATTCAGGTGGCAGCATGGAAAACATGGATTGGTTGCTGACACAAGGCGTACAGCTCCAGGAGGTATTGTTTATATATTGTTTGGAGTCTTTTTCTAAAGCATCTTATTTCTCTGCACTCGCTAATTTTTAGTCTGTATCATTTCTACAGAGTCTCGAGTCATACACACTTCCTTAAAGTTCACATTAGATTAAATCCATGTCATCACTGTTTACTGTACTTCCTTTAGCATTAACAAGATGGCTGTTCTTTAGATGTAAACCCTGTAGGCTGTTGGATTTCCTTTTATTCTTGTACAAAAAAAAAAAACAGATTCTGTTTCCCTTTTTTTAGGGACATGAACAAGAAAATGGAGACACAGAGGGCCCTAGGAGACCACCGTACACCTACGTAGAAATGATCCAGTTTGCAATCAATAGTAATATAAATATGGTTACAGTAAGGGAAATCTATAAATGGATAGAAGACCAATTTCCTTACTTCAGGGATGTAGCTAAACCTAACTGGAAGGTAACACTTTTTTTATATATATTTATTTGACTTTAATTCTATGTGAGCAGAATTTATTATTTTTATCATCTAAGGGAAATGAATTACTGTGTTATTACTGTATGTTTTATCTGTTTTTTTTTCTTTCTTTTTTCTCTTCCTATTAGAACTCCATTCGCCATGCCCTTTCCTCGCACGACATGTTTGTCAGGAGGGTCCGACAAGACGGCAAGCTCTCCTACTGGACCATTAAACCTGAAGCAAACCGCGGTCTGACATTAGACCAGGTGAACAGGAATCTTTCTCTGTATTTAAAACTACTTTTAATTTGAATTTGACACCCATGCTGTAACAGATCAGTATGTTAGATTGGATAAAAAAAACAACAGCAATGTGATCCAGCCATGTGGTGTAGATTAGTGCTGCTGTATCACTTAGTTAGAGATTTTCAAGGTAGTGAATTAATTCAAGGATGAATTAATTCTGTAAATATTTATATACTTGAAAGCACTATACCTTGTCTCTTGTTTTGATCCGTGTTCTTGGCATCCTCGTGTCATTCTCTGAAAATAAAAACTGTAAACTAGTTTGGAAACTGACAGGTTTTGTTTCTCTCCAGCAACATAAGCGAGTTATGGCTACTTCTACAGACTCCACTACAGGTGGGTAAACATGGGTTTCCTAATGATATTTGTTCTGATTTACTGGATTTTTCTGCATTATGTATAAGGGTTTCATTTTCTGGAGTTTTATTGAGTATTAAAGTGGAGGACATCTCTTTTTAACCGCTTTCCTCCTGCCAGGAAAATAGCCGTTGATGCTAGCATGATGTTAAAAGATCAGCAAACTAATATTTTTATTTGAATTTGAGCTTTCACAACTTCACTGCAAAGGTTTTTTAATTTATTTACACGACATACACATTATTTACAAGCTTTTACACGTCTTGACCTAGACAGATGCTCACATGTAGCTAAACAGGACTAGAGACGATGTCAGGGATGTTAAACGGGGACGTTGGCTTTGTTTAAAATAATCTTACAAGTGAATATATATATATATCATGTGCATGTGATAGCCTAGTGGTTAAGGTGTTGGGCTACCAATCAGAAGCTTGTGAGTTTGATCCCAGGTTGCCACCAAGCTGCCACTGTTGGGCCCCTGAGCAAGGCCCTTAAGGCTCAGTTGTACAAAAATTAGATAATGTAAGTCGCTCTGGTTAAGGGTGTCTGCTAAATGCTGTAAATGTAAAATCTCCTTTTATATAAAGGATATTCCTTCTTTATTCCTTAGTGTTTATTCAGTTGTTCATTCTGCTGTTTGTGTTAGTGCCATTGACAAATGAGCCAGACAACAGCGATTCAGGTGGCAGCATGGAAAACATGGATTGGTTGCTGACACAAGGTGTACAGCTCCAGGAGGTATTGTTTATATATTGTTTGGAGTCTTTTTCTAAAGCATCTTATTTCTCTGCACTCGCTAATTTTTAGTCTGTATCATTTCTACAGAGTCTCGAGTCATACACACTTCCTTAAAGTTCACATTAGATTAAATCCATGTCATCACTGTTTACTGTACTTCCTTTAGCATTAACAAGATGGCTGTTCTTTAGATGTAAACCCTGTAGGCTGTTGGATTTCCTTTTATTCTTGTACAAAAAAAAAAACCAGATTCTGTTTCCCTTTTTTTAGGGACATGAACAAGAAAATGGAGACACAGAGAGCCCTAGGAGACCACCGTACACCTACGTAGAAATGATCCAGTTTGCAATCAATAGTAATATAAATATGGTTACAGTAAGGGAAATCTATAAATGGATAGAAGACCAATTTCCTTACTTCAGGGATGTAGCTAAACCTAACTGGAAGGTAACACTTTTTTTATATATATTTATTTGACTTTAATTCTATGTGAGCAGAATTTATTATTTTTATCATCTAAGGGAAATGAATTACTGTGTTATTACTGTATGTTTTATCTGTTTTCTTTTCTTTCTTTTTTCTCTTCCTATTAGAACTCCATTCGCCATGCCCTTTCCTCGCACGACATGTTTGTCAGGAGGGTCCGACAAGACGGCAAGCTCTCCTACTGGACCATTAAACCTGAAGCAAACCGCGGTCTGACATTAGACCAGGTGAACAGGAATCTTTCTCTGTATTTAAAACTACTTTTAAGGCTTATCCTTTAAGTTTCTTTACAAACATGGCCATGACCTCTTCTCTTCCCCGACCCTGCTGCAGCAAACAGAAAGAGATGAGTAGCTCACGTCGGAAGCGTCCTTACAATGAGGAGCCTGTTCTGCTCTTTTTCTGCACGCCTTTCTGCACCTGCCGCTGTTCAGT
The DNA here is from genome assembly GCF_030014155.1 of Tachysurus vachellii. NCBI lineage: Eukaryota > Metazoa > Chordata > Actinopteri > Siluriformes > Bagridae > Tachysurus > Tachysurus vachellii. Next base: position 5,037,360 of record NC_083475.1, read on the forward strand.
TACCCCCGTGAGCTGCTCGCTTCCTGTTCTGTTCCACATATCAATGTATCTTTTTTTTCTCTTATTATTTATTTAGAATAAATAATAAAGTTATGTTTTAACACATCTCCCAGTCCTGGTCTCTTGCATGCGTTGGCTTTGTCGTCATCACAATCTATGTGTATTGTTTAAAATAATCTTATAAGTGAATATATATATATATATATATATATATATATATATATATATATATATATATATATATATATATATATATATATATATATTCTCTCCTTAATTTGTGCTTTCGGTTGATTAATGAATGAATTAGTTCATTAATTTATTTATATTGCTAATATAAATGCAAATATACTTTTCTACATATCACTATAAAAGAAGAGAATACACTTGTGCTGAGGAAGGCTCACTGCCGCTGACTACTCGGCATCAGAAGAGCTTGAGACTAATCTAATGGAGTCTAACACAGGGAGAGAGGGGATGAGGAGATGAAGACTTGTTTGAGCCCCGATTCATTATATGGACTAATACATTTAAATGTATTACTATTATTCTGTAGTGTAGAAGGGACTCTGTAGGGCTTATAAAAGGGGACGGTGTTACGGTGTTAGTTGGCAATCAGTTACAGTGTTAGTTGGCAATCAGATGTTGCTACAGTATGTCATTAAACAGGGACAAGTTCAGTGTTTGTTTAGACATAGTGCAGTACGATAGCAAGTTCCAGTGAGGATGGCTGCTGATAAAGCCTTTGTTGTAAAGTGTTACCTTTATTATTCAAGCAAAGTTCCTTTGTTGTGTGACGCTTTTCGCGCTTCAATCGACACTAATAGCCAAAACGAGAGAACAACATTACATTGAAAAGGCTGCAGTATTCCTTTAAACCTTTGACCTACGTACATGATTTTACTAAAAGATAAACTAGAACGTGTGTGTGGTTATTGATTTACTTTTCTCATTCTTTACTAATTTATTTTCTTATAGTATAAAGTTTTAGCAAAAACATAATGAAATTAGAACAAGATCAACAAAATGCTTATTTTACATTTTTAGATGTAGGGTTTTTATTATGCTTTTTAGTTTTACATTTTTTTTAGTTGCATTTCCTAGTGGTCCAGTGGCAGGAGCTTATTCTCTCACTGCTTTGGCCCTGGTTTGATTCCCAGGCAATGAACCAAACCCAGCCATTGAGGGGTTGAACAATCTCAGTCTCAGCCCAGAGTTCAGATAAAATAGGGGGTTTGTGTCAGGAAGCACATCCGGTGATAAACCTATGCAGAATCCGAATATGCGGACTGGATGGTTCGCCGTGGTGTCTCCAAACATGAAGCAGCCGAAAAAACAACAACGTAAAAAATCAGCATTATTTATTTATTTGTTTGTTTCACAGTATACAAGTCACTATCATTTTATCATTAAAGAAATTGCATTATTTATCAGTAGAAAGTCCAGAGATTTGACAGAAAGTGTTCTTTTTGAGTAGCACTATACTACAATCCAGATTAAATGACTCCAATAAATGTCAGTTAAATTGACACGACTGATCTCTGGTTAGCGTTTCACAGTATTTATTTATTTACTTGTAATTACAGCACAAATCAACAAAGCTGATACTGCTACATTACATAAAGACTCCACAGACACTCCACAGCTGAAGGTCAGGATGTTATTTCTACTACTTATTACGCTAAACATTTGTTTGAGAATCGGGTGGTTCATGGCGATCCGTTGTGAGTTTGTTGGACGGTTTTGTTGACGAATCGAGGAGATCCTTATGCGGACTACTTAGCCGAAGCGTTTCGTGTTCTTTCAGTAAGTCTGAACTTCTTCCTTCAGAGGATTCACAAACAGGTAGCTGTTTCAAGTACACACTGAATTTCTGCTGTTACATATACCACATAATCCCTGTGTAGGAGAAGTGGCACAGAAAATGGATGGATAGCTGAATGATTTTCTGTATTTCTATTATTTTAAACATATTTTAAAACATAACAACATACTTGTTCAGGAAATCGAGGAACTGATGGCTCAGATTTATGAAACTGTATCTAAAGTCGAAGTGGCCTTCGCTCTTCCTGACCTTGCATCTGCCCTCAAAGAGATCCAGTCCCAGTACGACAGCACCGCCGCCCGGAACCTACAGGTAGAAAACATTTACCCCAAACACAGATTGAATGTGTTATGCTTTGAGCGGTGATCTCTGCAGGATATATTTTGCTTAAATATTTTTTTCCTCTTCCATTCCTTAGTGGCACTTTGATTTACCTCAGAATAAGTGACCTCTGCTTCTTCTGTGTCTGTTACTTTTATCTGATCATCATCAGGAAATGGATGCCTGGTACAAGACCAAATTCCAGGACTTGAACACGGCATCAGCAAGACATGTGGAATCCGTACGGGGAATTAGAGAAGAAGTTGTGGGCTACAAGAAGGATGTTAGTACATTTCTCTACTCTATACTTTACTCTCAGCTCATCTCATCTCATTCTCCATCTCCATCTCCATCTGTGTTTGTGTCCATAGATTCAGAACAAACAGCAGGAGCTGGATTCACTTAACAACAGGTATGAGACTTTGCTGGCTCAGATCCGTGACAACCAAGAGAAATACAAGAAGGAGGAAGAAGATTTACAGGTGAGAATAAAGCGGATGTATTTGAAACATTATAATAAGATAGAGAGCTGTAAAACAGAACCGTCTGAAAGAGTCTATTTGTTTTATTCGGAAAAAGCAGAACGCTTTAAGGCTGATTATTGCTAATCCGTGCTCACGGTGGTGTGCTTTTTAGGCCCGTATCGAGGCTCTGAAGCTGGAAATGAAGACAGTGAAAGAGAAGATCACTCTGCTGCTGAAAGAATATCAGGATCTCCTCAATGTGAAGATGGCTCTTGAGATCGAGATCACCACCTACAGGTAGAGTAAATCCGTGGCCACGTGTTCACCTAATATTTCCCAGTTTCTTGCATGAAGGAATGATGTCACAATGAAATGATAAAGTATAAATGATTAAGAAAAGCTGAAATGCAATGAGGAATTTGTATGAGGTGGGGGTGTGCGTTACTAGGCAACAATGCTCTCTTCCGTTACATGACGTGTCAGTGTGTCCCAGTATCCTGTATTTTCTTTTGCTACACAATCACACAGAGTACTTACTTTAACTGCAGAATTTTCAGTACAGTAAGTTGAAAAATCAGGATGGATCATTAGACCTTTTTTTAACTCATTGATCCGACTCCATTCACAAAGCTCCGTCCTCATTGCTCCTACTGTTACCATAATGATTCCACAAGTGTCTCTAAAATGACTAATGGAAGACTTAAACAAACACAAAATAGCATTCTGATCCAGTTAATTATTATTTATCATGCTTATACTTTGTATGAAAGTATGACAGAGAAATATTGACAATTCTACCTTAAAACAATATTGAGGACAAGGAGAATTGTGTCCACAGTAAATCAGTGCGGTTTGTTTTGCTTCTTCAGGAAGCTGATCGAAGGCGAGGACTCCCGTTTGTCAACAATGGTGCAAGGCATGTCTCTGATGAGTGCCAGCATCTCGGCGAGTCTCAGCACCTCAGGGGTGAGGGTGAGCGGAGCCTTGGCTGAACCGGCTGGTGGAGCAACTGCAGTGGCCTTCAAGCCATCGCAGTCTTCTAACGGCAACCAGGAAACTAAGGAGGAATTCTCTCACGAGCAGGCCGTAGAACTGACAGAGAGGAAGACCGTCCTCTTTAGGTAAAAGTATCCTGGTGATCACACGTACAGCGTGAATGCATTCATATAGCCATGATATAGAGATGGGGTCATAAGTTTACGTTACGTAACATGTTACGGATTTATTTAAATGTAGTTTTCTCCTGAATAACCTATTTCACATCACATATATTTACATAAAGTTCTAAGGACAAACTGAATCTACACAAATGAATAAGTTCAAGTAAAGGCAACACGATACATTAAGACCCAGGGGCGTGCAAACTTTTGAGCAAGATTATTATTATTTTGTCTTCAGAGTAACATCTACAAATTTTATGGCGCTTTCTAAGGGGAACTGAAGTACTAAACTAAGTGAAAATAGATATAATTCCGATTCCGATCATCCTGTTGATTTAATACGTGACACGCATTATGATTCTGTGTAGCATTTCTTGACGCTATCAAACTTTTGTTTAGAACGGTTAAGACAGACGAGGACCTCATCCAGAAAGACACACAAGAGCGCACCATCACCATCTCCGGAGCAGCAGACGAGACAGAAGAGTAACCTGATCTCACACTAGATATCTCTCTACTATATGTGTTCATTTCTTCCCTCCACTAGCCATTCTTTACTACATCATCATCAGATCTTTACATTTCCGTATCACCTTAGATGATTTTACACTCATACACATTATTCCTTTTCTAATTGTTAGTGATTGTTAGTAAAGAGGAGAATGAGCTGTGTATCAGAGATGTGACACTGATATCGCAAATAAAACTCACCTTATGGTGCCGGTGTGTGAAGACTAAACCGCTAATGCACTGTATTCTAGCTTTTAACCACATGCCTGAAATAAACATGACTGCAAAGCATCTGTTACTGAATCTCAGAAAGTTATTGCCCCTGATGACAAAAAGCAATCTGACAATATTATGATATCATTATCTTTTATTGCTGATTTCAAAGATTTCTTCTTTTTTCTTTAATATCATAGTACAAAAAAATATTTTTTTCACAGTTCATAAAAACATGAAGGCAAAGTGCAAGCATTGAAGTGCAGCATCGGCATCAAATCAGAAGATCATCTGAATCATCTATTAATGTAGTGTTTATGTCACTCAGCATCACTTTAAATGCTCTGTCAATTACAGCTTAGCCCGGGCTGTGAGGTGAGCTATTAAAAAGGGGGCGGGGCAACTTCATCTTCAACTTCCGCCCTGACTTCCTAGAGAACAGAACAAAGGTACTTCACAGGAACTTTAAAAGTGAACAAACCCATTCATATTTTGCATCAAAAGTTGCTCTATATACAGTGCTGTGCATAAGTATTCACCCCCTTGAACCTTTCTTCATTTAGAAGTTGCTTGCTTCTTTGGAACGTACCTAAAGAAACAACATTATGTTACTGGAATGAAGCAGAAAGTGCTGAAAAGTGGCTCACAGACCTTGACTTTGAGCTGGCGATTGGGCAGGTCTGACTATATGGCGTCCCAATCCTGAACAGTTATCCCTCTGATAGCCAACACTGCTTCAATCAGCAGCATATCTGAAATGGCATCACCTTCCATGGCCGTTGGCTTCAAAATAAACTCAGACGTCGAATTCCTGAGCGGCGTGTTGGAGATGCTTCACTCCTGTCTTCGTGCAGCACACTGAAACCTGAGAGCGAAGGTTAAAAGGCAAAAGACTTGTAGTAGCAACAAGATATTACACTGTAATAATACTAATACTAATTCTTGCTTCAGAATTTCACAATTGTATAAATCAATGCACAAATCAAGCAGACTCCACAATATTAGGTGAACACTTCAAGATTTACGTCAGATTTTCAGCGGCTTTGGTCCGAAACATGTTGTGTGACGTTATCACAAACAATCAGAAGTACAGCTCTCACAGAATGTCATTACAGATGTGACTTCACTGCTAGCAGTTTAAAAGAAGAATCCTGTGCTTGGGATTTGACCAGTTCACGTAGTTTTACACACAAACAAAGCAAAAAACCCATGAAATCCTGAAGGAACAGATTACAACATTACAGTTTAGAAATATCATGTCAAATAATGTGATAAAACACCTTCATGACGTTTTCAAGGTACTGTGTAGAGCAGGGGTCACCAACCTTTTTAAGACTGAGGGCTACTTCAAGGGAACTGAGTAGTACGAAGGGCTACCTGTTTGATACAAACTTCCTCAATAGCAAAATTGCACAGATCACTTTTTAATAATAATAATAATAATAATAATAATAATATGGTGAAGAGACTGCTCACATGTCAATGTTAATTATTCCCCACAATTATTAACAATGATTTATACAACAATGACGGTAGGAATATTTAAACATGCAAACATTTATTTATGTTTATCTGTTCCAACATTTGAAAGTCAGGAAGTAATGTCAAGGAAATCATTATTCAAGTCACAAGTTATCTAGTCTTTTTTGAACAATTTTTCACATTTCTGTGCACCATTTTTAGTTTAATGTTATGGTGTTTTCAATGAACACCTTGATCTCTTCTTTGTCTGTAAATGTCTGTTAGTGGGAAGCCTGGCACTGCATTCTGCACACCAGTGTACTGTAATCTGGTGAATAATTTGACACTGCAAGTCTGAGTGAGTCTATGTGTAAATGTGCATCAGTAAGGCGTGTTCTGTGTTTGTTCTTGATAAAATGTTAGAAAAGTTAGAAAAGGCTGATTCACAGAGATAGGTTGAACCAAAAAGGCAGGCAACTTTCATAGCTGCAGTGCATACACCACTGTACTTTTCTGTGTCCACAAGGCACCAAAAGTTTGATGCAGACTGATGGGCTTTGAGGTGAAGTTCATTTTGCAACGTTAGGATCTTTACCTGTCCAGCATCCAAGTTGAACAGAGCACTTAGTTGCTCAGCAGTGCATGTCATGTCCACTTGCATGAAAGGATTTTAACGTCTTTTTCTGTCCTTAATGCGCTGCCGGGTGGGTAGTTAGCATTGAAACTTTCGTGAAACGTACTGAAGTGTCTCGCCACATTGTGCCGCTTTGCCGGCGCAACAGTCGTCCCGCAAATGAGACACACACACTTTTCTTTGACTGGGGTAAAAAAGAACTCTTCCTCCCAAACACCGTGAAAATGGTATGTTTTCTGTCGCTTTTCTGCCATGTTTTTGGGGGCAAATCACAACTGACTCCTCATTGTTGCTGCACCGCTTCCTTGTGTCAGGAGTCGGACGTGACGTGCGCGCAATATTGACATTTGACTTCAGAAAAGGCCAGAGTTTGTTATATACATAAAACATTTTTGTTTTAAATTAAATAAAATGAAATTAAATATAGTCATTTTAAAATCTACATTAATGCAAGCATTTTTTATTCAAAAACTACAGCAAGAAATTTTTTTTAGACGGAACTATGTTTCCATTTTTAGAACATGCCTCGCGGGCAACTTAAGTGCTCCTTGCGGGCGACCAGGTGCCCGCGGGCACCGCGTTGGTGACCCCTGGTGTAGAGCTTCCATTGGCATACGCTGTTTGAACCACAGCAACCTGCAGATTCAGCCCTGCCTATACAAACAAACACACAATGATCACAAGTCAGGATAAAGATTTGACATGTTGATAGTTAACAGACCTGCCTAGTCACTGAAACAGAACTTAGGGAGTGTGTTATAGTGAGAGAGAGAGAGAGAGAGAGAGAGAGTGAGACAGTGAGAGACAGTGAGAGACAGAGAGAGACAGTGAGAGACAGAGAGAGTGAGAGAGAGAGAAAGAGAGAGAGAGAGAAACAGCGAGAGACAGAGAGAGAGACAGAGAGACAGACAGAGAGAGTGTATATATATATAAACATTCATGTATTGAGTGAAGCTATGAGGATGAATTGCTGTGCCCAAATTTCAGAAGTAGTTCCATATTTAGTTTTAGAATTTTTGAATTTTAAGAATTTATCATTTAATTTGTTCTTTAATTTGGTGAGATGATTTATGCAACCAGTAAGAGGAGTCTGCTACTTAACAGCGGGAGGTGTTTGCACAGGCATATTAACACCCATGTTAATAGCATTAGTATTCATTATGTACAATATTTGGATAGGTTTTGCATTTCCGGTCATGAAATATTCCTCCTCAAGCAGAAGGTTAAAAGGTAAAATTCTTCCAAAATTGTAATTCCAAATTGTAATTCCTGTGTCTGAGTGTTTTGGTCATTACGGGAGCCAGTAGTGAAACAATACTAAACACCGTCACATACCTTTTGGAGGTTTCTGCTGCACTTTCACATAATCAGCTCCACACAGATATTTAAGTCTGCCGCTGCTGCCGTCATTAAAGAGCTCCACCAGCAGCTCGGAAGTGAGAAACACCTCTATTTCTCGTATCTTTAACGCTCCGATCCCATTGGCCCCATCCACCAGCAGCCTCTTCTGATCATTCGTGCGTTTCGGGGCCTGGGAGACGAGAGCAGGCATGAGATGGTGTGTGTCAGTCTAGATAAACTTGGCTGAAGTTAGACTTTATCATGCCTTTTGTTTGCATTTACTCCAACAGCTACAGCTAGCTTACACGTCAGTATCACGGTCAGGTTCAGTAACAGCTTTATGCTTAAAGTGCATTATGCCAAACTAATAAATCTCTGAGTGTCAAATATCGAGGAAGTCTACAATAAATCCTTGCAAATACACTCCAATTGTCGCATATGAACGTTTGAAATCTTACATTCTTTGTGAGCTCAATGAAAGCCTTGGAGAGTTTCTCATAATATCCTTGTATTGTTGCGGTACCGTAGGTGTTGCGACATAGAACCATGTAATGCAGCTGCGGTGTAGTCACCAGGCCGTAGTCTTAAATACACACAAACGTGAAAAAGTGAAAATATAAATACATTTAAAAACCCATCAAATGAATGGAAGTTGAATAGGCAATTCTTTTGTTATCATTTTATTAAAATAAAATTATTATTTATTCTATTTTTAGGCCGCAGACAGTCGATAAAGCATGTTGCTACTCATTTGTAATCATACTGTGTACCGTTGTGAATGTGACAATTAAATTCTAAATCAAAATTTTTAGAACCACACTAATTTGTTTAGAAAAAAGCAAAATGTACTTATTTGAAAGCACACCATGACTATGGCCTTGTAAACAGGAAACCCCATCCAACACGGCCCGGGACAGGTTCACGCTGCTTGGCCTGAGTGGCAGAACGTATATCCGTTCAGTTTGTAAACTATTAATCTGCTAAGAAAAAAGAATAATAAACACTGTACAGAGTGAATGTGTTACGTGTTAGATACCTAGTGTCACGGCCAGTGACGATGTTCGCTGCCTCGCTCATGTCGATGGATTCTTTCCCAATGATATCACCAAGTACACTGCACAAATCTTCCTGGTCTGCATTAGCCAGCTCAGTGGCATAGCGTTCCCAAGCTGGAGTCACCGTCTCCCCCATTGGGTCAATCAGCTTCACACCGTTGTCCTCCTGAGAAGCAGAACATGCAAGAAATACAGGGAGATGTGTCTACAGTCATCTGTATACATATAATACCAACACATTTATCTTTTCATAAAGAGAAACCTTGCTGTTTGTGTAACACTACCCACTTCTGGATTGTGAGAGGCAGTGACCATGACACCAATGGTGGACTTGGTTTTTTTGGACCTCAGCGTGGCCAACAAACCCATGCGGAACATCACGTGGTCCAAATGATTTGCAGTGGTGCGAAACCCTGCTGTACCGTACTGCAAGGTCAGTCCGTTTGGTTTGGGATGGAGAGCAGATTTCTGGGATACTTTCTGAAACTGTTCCATGGCTAAAGAAATCCAAATAAATAATAAACTTAGTCATAGTCTTTAGTCACTGCTGCTAAACAATACCTCCAATGTCCTCACAACCGCCGACACTATTTACACCAGCACAGAGACTCAAGATGCATGGAGTTAAAACTCAAGACACCAAATAATACACTATACGGCCAAAAGTATGTGAACCCCAGTGTACGGAACATCCTTTTACAATTCTCCACTAGATGTTTGAGCATGGCTGTGAGGATTAGTATCAGTCAGCTACAAGGCAGAGAGGAGCAAGGAGAGGTTTTAGGATAATGCTCTAGAGAGAAGCAATATTGCAATAAGGATGAAGGAGTAAAAAAAAAAGGTTGCTTAACCTGTAAGGCTGCATCCAGACTGTACACCTGTCATGATTACACAGTTCTAACCACAACTATACACATATCTTCCCTGGGTGAATAAAATGCTCTTTCCTGCTTATAAAAGCTAAATGTATATTTCTGATTGTTCAAAGAAGATGGTTGGCATACATACTGTAAGAAATTACAGATTGTATGGACCCAGATTCCACTCCAAGATACACATTGGAAAGAGCTAATTCCTAAAAAGGCTTAAGTATCATAATTTAATGCGTTTAGAACTCTAAATGAATAAACTTGATTAAACCGTTAGTATGGGAGCGGCAGCAGGACATCAGGGACCGCCACTAACAAAGGGTTTACGTGACCGTGATTAACATTTAAAGTGACCATTTGGGTGATAACAATTGTAACAATACCAAGCCAAGGTGTACATGACCATGATGAACATTTAAAGACATCCGGCTAGACAACAAGGTCATAAAAGACACTCAGTTCTCAGCTCAATACACATTTAAAAGGAAACCCTATTTAAACCACAAAGATGAAAAACTTTTGCATGGTTTGTCCTGTGTTCTTCATGTATTATGTCACTGCTACGCTGGAATAAACTTCTTCATTTGTTCTTCATTAAGATCTTCTCACCCTCATCATTTTATTTTCATACATTTTTTGTTTCTTACAACACCTTTTTATTATTGCTCTTGTTCTATCCTTTAAAATTATATTAATGTCTTATTTTAACATTCCCTATAAAGTTGTGTTCACAAAAGACTTGTCCAACCTGGTTATTACCTGCACAAGCATATTGTACTGAATATTAAAGGTCAAACTCTTACATAATCCTCCAGTTTAACCCCCCAAAACAGTTCTCAGTTCAGTGTACTGATGATTCGCTGTATCAGTTCAGTGATTCAAGCATGCGAAGTATCAACAGCTCATCGGTTCTTGGACGCGTCCGAAAAAAACAGTTCTCAGTTCAGTGTACTGATGATTCGCTGTATCGGTTCAGTGATTCAAGCATGCGAAGTATCAACAGCTCATCAGATTATCTGTTCACGAATATAAAGGACAGACCTGTTTGTCCTGTGTGCGGAGCTAACGTGTCTGTAACGAAAGAATATAACATAAGAAGACAATGTGAAACGAAACATTATGAGAAGTATAAGGACCTGGAAGAAGCTCCAGAAGGCGGAGGAGATGAAAAAAAGTCTGGTTTCCCGGCAGACTATGTTCATGAAAGCAAAATCAAAAAGTGAAGCTGCTGTAAAGGCTGTAAAGCTTTATTGTGGCAGCAGAGACTGCAAAATCTCCCCGACCCTTTAATGAGGGAGAGTTTGTCAAAAAGTGTATGGTCAAAATTTGCGACATCGTCGCAAATTTTTTTTTTTTTTTTTTTTTTTCCAGTTCTAATCCTCTGCTCAATAAAAGTTATTAGCTGGTAATATTTCAAGTCCATCGTCTTTATTGAAATCAACCCATGAACAGTTAAACCTCCACGCCTTACAATATCAAGCTCTGGTTGTTCAAAATCCTGTCTTCAAGCAAAACTAAAGTTTGTTTCCATATGAAAAAGGTTTCTGCAGAGTGTTGTCCTCTTTTGTTGCAGAACGGATTAACTGAAGTCTGTCCACTGAGATCGGTAGGTGTTTTGTCATGTTAATAGTCTCTAACTCAGCTTCAACCGATCCAGTGGGCGTGCTCTCGGCCAGAAATGCTCTACTTAGCGTGTCTGCTAGCCACATCTCTGGCCCTGGAACATACACAACATCCACATCATATTTTTGAAGTCTTAGCATCATTCTTTGGAGTCTTTTAGGTGCACTCAACAGCGGCTTACGCAGGATGTTCTCTAAGGGTTTGTGATCACTTTGTGCTGCTACTTTCCGCCCATATGTATAATGGTGAAACTTCTCCATCCCAAACAGTAGAGCTAATAACTCCTTCTCAATTTGTGCGTAGCCCCGTTCTGTGTGCGTTAATGCTCTGCTGGTGAATGCTACTGGTTTACCTCCCTGCATGAGTGCAGCACCAAGGCCTCCATCTGAGGCATCACATTGGATGGTAAGTTCTTCATCTGGGTTGTAATACTTTAACACTGGTGCATTTGCGATTGTTTCTTTTATTTTACAGAATGCCACTTCATGCTGCACGGCCCATCTCCATTCACAGTCTTTGCGGGTTAGCTGTCTCAGGGCCTCACACTGGTCTGAAAGATGTGCACAAAACTTTGAGAGGTAATTTACCATCCCTAGTAGTCTCTGAACTCCTTTTACATCTGTTGGTTTCGGCATGTGTGTTATTGCTCGAACTTTGTCTGGGTCTATTTTCAATCCATCTGATGTCAGGAGGTGTCCGATGTACGAGACTTCTTTTTGTTTCAGTTTGAGCTTGTCAGCATTTAGCTTGATACCTTTCTCTCTGCACCGTGCTAAAAATGCTTTCAGTTTTTCATCATGGTCTCTCTCAGCTAATTCTTGTGTCTCTCCTTGTCCTGTAATGAGAACATCATCTGCAATGATATATATTCCTGGCAGGCCCTCTAATGCAAATGTGAGCTTCCTCTGAAAGATTTCAGGGGCCGGACTTATGCCCATGGGCATACGCAGCCATCGATATCTTCCAAATGGGGAAGAGAATGTGGTGAGATAGCTGGACTCTTCCTCCAGCTTGACATGCCAGAATCCACTTTTAACATCACACACTGTAAACACTTTGGCTTTAGACAGTTCAGGGAGTATTTCATCTATAGTGGGTAGTGGGAAATGACTGCGCTTTAAAGCTCTGTTCAAGGGTCGTGGATCTATACATACTCTGAGTCTGCCGCTGGGCTTCTGTACGACCACCATATTACTAATCCAATTCGTACTCCTCTCTACTGGTGCAATGATTCCTCTCCTCTGAAGATCTTGAAGCTCTTCCTTCAAAGGTTTCATCATGGACACTGGAACCCTTCTTTTTGGGAGCTGTACAGGTTTTACAGTGTTGTCAATCTCAATTTTGTATTCTCCCTCTAGGCAGCCATCGCCCGTGAATACATCAGCATATTCAGTTTTTATCTGCTGTACTGACCACTGGCTGGATGCAGGGTTTTCTGTTCTGACTATGCTGTCTATTGCAAGAATGTTCTCGTAATGCACTTTGATGAGCTTCATCGCTTCACTTGCTCTCTTCCCTATTAGTGGGACAGTACAGTTGTTATCTACCACCTGGAATTCCAGCCTGTACAGTTTGTGGTTTCTCGGGTTTCTTACTTTCACTTTGCACTTTCCTAGTGGTCTCACTTTGCTTTGGTTGTACATTACTAGCACAGTCTTTGTATCCTCCAGTTTTATATCTGGGCTCAGCAGATTAATAGGAATTACATTACAACTTGCTCCACAGTCAATTTGAAATTTCACAAGATCCTTTCCCAGAAGCATTCCTGCGTACAGCTGTGTTTGCTTTTCCTTGTCTTTCTTGTTTTTGTTTACAGTCTCTGGGTTTGCTACACCAACAGTGAGAATGTCCTCATACTCATCACTGTCCTGTTCAGTCACTTTATTTACTGACTTGTGGTTTCCATGTCTCAGTTGGGCTCTACATTTAACTGCAAAGTGATTTGCCTTTCCACACTTATTACATTTCTTACCAAATGCTGGGCATTTCTGTTTGTTCATTTCATGCTCTTTACCACAGAATCTGCACCTGATCATAACGCCGGGTTGATATCGATCTTGACGTGCTCCTTGTCTGACGGCATGCACCTCTTCTACCGCTGCACCTGCTCTAATGGCTTTGCTGTTCTGCCGCGACAGCTCCGCTGCTCTGCATATACGTATGCACGTCTGTAGTGTTAAATCTTTCTCACGAAGAAGTCTCTCTCTCAGTCCTTCGTTGTTAATTCCGCACACTATTCTGTCACGTATGAGTGAATCTTTAATGCCTCCAAAATTGCATGTTTGAGCGAGCATTCGTAACTCCGTGACATAATTATCGATCGACTGTTCCGCTCCCTGTCCTTTCGAGAAGAATCGATAGCGTTCTACTGTCTCGTTTATACGGGGATTGCAATGTTCATCAAACTTTTCAATAATGTTTTTTACCGTTCGTGCATCCGCAGCCACATCACTCATCAGAGTTTCCAGCAGTTCCCGACCGCTCTCGCCGATGAGGTAGTAAAACAATTTGACCTTCGTCTTTTCCTCCGCGTCCGACATTGTCAGCTCCAGGTAGAGCCTAAACTGGTCCCTCCAGGATTTCCAGGTCTTGGATAGATTGTCGGCGTCCATGCATAGCGGCGATGGTGGCTTTAATCCATCCATCGTGCAGCTCTGTTCACGTGCAGCTCTCCGCTCTAATTCTAAACTTGTAAACTAACAATCTGAAAGTACCCACGCTGCCACCATATTTTATGTGTCTTTTTTCTATAAAATAAAGACAGACATCTCAGACTAACTTGACTCTTCTTTTAATAAACTTGTGCGCCCTAAACACATTCTTTACATGAAGTTACCCCAGGTGTGCACCCTCTCCTCTGGCCCCCTCTACAACAGAACATACAACAATTGTTCCTATTGTCACAGAAGTTAATCAGTTGCAGTTAATTTTTCAATAAATATTCAGTTTGGCCCGTGACTTTATCTCCGTTTTATATTTTGGCCCACTGTGAATTTGAGTTTGACACCCATGCTGTAACGGATCAGTATGTTAGATTGGATAAAAAAACAACAACAATGTGATCCAGTCATGTGGTGTAGATTAGTGCTGCTGTATCACTTAGTTACAGTAACTACACAGTGACGTCACTGAAGTTGTTGATTTTCAAAATCTCTGTAAGTTAAGTGGAAAAAAAACTAGTCTAGATTATTTAGAGATTTTCAAGGTAGTGAATTAATTCAAGGATGAATTAATTCTGTAAATATTTATATATTTGAAAGCACTATACCTTGTCTCTTGTTTTGATCCGTGTTCTTGGCATCCTCGTGTCATTCTCTGAAAATAAAAACTGTAAACTAGTTTGGAAACTGACAGGTTTTGTTTCTCTCCAGCAACATAAGCGAGTTATGGCTACTTCTACAGACTCCACTACAGGTGGGTAAACATGGGTTTCCTAATGATATTTGTTCTGATTTACTGGATTTTTCTGCATTATGTATAAGGGTTTCATTTTCTGGAGTTTTATTGAGTATTAAAGTGGAGGACATCTCTTTTTAACCGCTTTCCTCCTGCCAGGAAAATAGCCGTTGATGCTAGCATGATGTTAAAAGATCAGCAAACTAATATTTTTATTTGAATTTGAGCTTTCACAACTTCACTGCAAAGGTTTTTTAATTTATTTACACGACATACACATTATTTACAAGCTTTTACACGTCTTGACCTAGACAGATGCTCACATGTAGCTAAACAGGACTAGAGACGATGTCAGGGATGTTAAACGGGGACGTTGGCTTTGTTTAAAATAATCTTACAAGTGAATATATATATATATCATGTGCATGTGATAGCCTAGTGGTTAAGGTGTTGGGCTACCAATCAGAAGCTTGTGAGTTTGATCCCAGGTTGCCACCAAGCTGCCACTGTTGGGCCCCTGAGCAAGGCCCTTAAAGCTCAGTTGTACAAAAATGAGATAATGTAAGTCGCTCTGGTTAAGGGTACTAAGGGTCTGCTAAATGCTGTAAATGTAAAATCTCCTTTTATATAAAGGATATTCCTTCTTTATTCCTTAGTGTTTATTCAGTTGTTCATTCTGCTGTTTGTGTTAGTGCCATTGACAAATGAGCCAGACAACAGCGATTCAGGTGGCAGCATGGAAAACATGGATAGGTTGCTGACACAAGGCGTACAGCTCCAGGAGGTATTGTTTATATATTGTTTGGAGTCTTTTTCTAAAGCATCTTATTTCTCTGCACTCGCTAATTTTTAGTCTGTATCATTTCTACAGAGTCTCGAGTCATACACACTTCCTTAAAGTTCACATTAGATTAAATCCATGTCATCACTGTTTACTGTACTTCCTTTAGCATTAACAAGATGGCTGTTCTTTAGATGTAAACCCTGTAGGCTGTTGGATTTCCTTTTATTCTTGTACAAAAAAAAAAAACAGATTCTGTTTCCCTTTTTTTAGGGACATGAACAAGAAAATGGAGACACAGAGGGCCCTAGGAGACCACCGTACACCTACGTAGAAATGATCCAGTTTGCAATCAATAGTAATATAAATATGGTTACAGTAAGGGAAATCTATAAATGGATAGAAGACCAATTTCCTTACTTCAGGGATGTAGCTAAACCTAACTGGAAGGTAACACTTTTTTTATATATATTTATTTGACTTTAATTCTATGTGAGCAGAATTTATTATTTTTATCATCTAAGGGAAATGAATTACTGTGTTATTACTGTATGTTTTATCTGTTTTTTTTTCTTTCTTTTTTCTCTTCCTATTAGAACTCCATTCGCCATGCCCTTTCCTCGCACGACATGTTTGTCAGGAGGGTCCGACAAGACGGCAAGCTCTCCTACTGGACCATTAAACCTGAAGCAAACCGCGGTCTGACATTAGACCAGGTGAACAGGAATCTTTCTCTGTATTTAAAACTACTTTTAATTTGAATTTGACACCCATGCTGTAACAGATCAGTATGTTAGATTGGATAAAAAAAACAACAGCAATGTGATCCAGCCATGTGGTGTAGATTAGTGCTGCTGTATCACTTAGTTAGAGATTTTCAAGGTAGTGAATTAATTCAAGGATGAATTAATTCTGTAAATATTTATATACTTGAAAGCACTATACCTTGTCTCTTGTTTTGATCCGTGTTCTTGGCATCCTCGTGTCATTCTCTGAAAATAAAAACTGTAAACTAGTTTGGAAACTGACAGGTTTTGTTTCTCTCCAGCAACATAAGCGAGTTATGGCTACTTCTACAGACTCCACTACAGGTGGGTAAACATGGGTTTCCTAATGATATTTGTTCTGATTTACTGGATTTTTCTGCATTATGTATAAGGGTTTCATTTTCTGGAGTTTTATTGAGTATTAAAGTGGAGGACATCTCTTTTTAACCGCTTTCCTCCTGCCAGGAAAATAGCCGTTGATGCTAGCATGATGTTAAAAGATCAGCAAACTAATATTTTTATTTGAATTTGAGCTTTCACAACTTCACTGCAAAGGTTTTTTAATTTATTTACACGACATACACATTATTTACAAGCTTTTACACGTCTTGACCTAGACAGATGCTCACATGTAGCTAAACAGGACTAGAGACGATGTCAGGGATGTTAAACGGGGACGTTGGCTTTGTTTAAAATAATCTTACAAGTGAATATATATATATATCATGTGCATGTGATAGCCTAGTGGTTAAGGTGTTGGGCTACCAATCAGAAGCTTGTGAGTTTGATCCCAGGTTGCCACCAAGCTGCCACTGTTGGGCCCCTGAGCAAGGCCCTTAAAGCTCAGTTGTACAAAAATGAGATAATGTAAGTCGCTCTGGTTAAGGGTACTAAGGGTCTGCTAAATGCTGTAAATGTAAAATCTCCTTTTATATAAAGGATATTCCTTCTTTATTCCTTAGTGTTTATTCAGTTGTTCATTCTGCTGTTTGTGTTAGTGCCATTGACAAATGAGCCAGACAACAGCGATTCAGGTGGCAGCATGGAAAACATGGATTGGTTGCTGACACAAGGCGTACAGCTCCAGGAGGTATTGTTTATATATTGTTTGGAGTCTTTTTCTAAAGCATCTTATTTCTCTGCACTCGCTAATTTTTAGTCTGTATCATTTCTACAGAGTCTCGAGTCATACACACTTCCTTAAAGTTCACATTAGATTAAATCCATGTCATCACTGTTTACTGTACTTCCTTTAGCATTAACAAGATGGCTGTTCTTTAGATGTAAACCCTGTAGGCTGTTGGATTTCCTTTTATTCTTGTACAAAAAAAAAAAACAGATTCTGTTTCCCTTTTTTTAGGGACATGAACAAGAAAATGGAGACACAGAGGGCCCTAGGAGACCACCGTACACCTACGTAGAAATGATCCAGTTTGCAATCAATAGTAATATAAATATGGTTACAGTAAGGGAAATCTATAAATGGATAGAAGACCAATTTCCTTACTTCAGGGATGTAGCTAAACCTAACTGGAAGGTAACACTTTTTTTATATATATTTATTTGACTTTAATTCTATGTGAGCAGAATTTATTATTTTTATCATCTAAGGGAAATGAATTACTGTGTTATTACTGTATGTTTTATCTGTTTTTTTTTCTTTCTTTTTTCTCTTCCTATTAGAACTCCATTCGCCATGCCCTTTCCTCGCACGACATGTTTGTCAGGAGGGTCCGACAAGACGGCAAGCTCTCCTACTGGACCATTAAACCTGAAGCAAACCGCGGTCTGACATTAGACCAGGTGAACAGGAATCTTTCTCTGTATTTAAAACTACTTTTAATTTGAATTTGACACCCATGCTGTAACAGATCAGTATGTTAGATTGGATAAAAAAAACAACAGCAATGTGATCCAGCCATGTGGTGTAGATTAGTGCTGCTGTATCACTTAGTTAGAGATTTTCAAGGTAGTGAATTAATTCAAGGATGAATTAATTCTGTAAATATTTATATACTTGAAAGCACTATACCTTGTCTCTTGTTTTGATCCGTGTTCTTGGCATCCTCGTGTCATTCTCTGAAAATAAAAACTGTAAACTAGTTTGGAAACTGACAGGTTTTGTTTCTCTCCAGCAACATAAGCGAGTTATGGCTACTTCTACAGACTCCACTACAGGTGGGTAAACATGGGTTTCCTAATGATATTTGTTCTGATTTACTGGATTTTTCTGCATTATGTATAAGGGTTTCATTTTCTGGAGTTTTATTGAGTATTAAAGTGGAGGACATCTCTTTTTAACCGCTTTCCTCCTGCCAGGAAAATAGCCGTTGATGCTAGCATGATGTTAAAAGATCAGCAAACTAATATTTTTATTTGAATTTGAGCTTTCACAACTTCACTGCAAAGGTTTTTTAATTTATTTACACGACATACACATTATTTACAAGCTTTTACACGTCTTGACCTAGACAGATGCTCACATGTAGCTAAACAGGACTAGAGACGATGTCAGGGATGTTAAACGGGGACGTTGGCTTTGTTTAAAATAATCTTACAAGTGAATATATATATATATCATGTGCATGTGATAGCCTAGTGGTTAAGGTGTTGGGCTACCAATCAGAAGCTTGTGAGTTTGATCCCAGGTTGCCACCAAGCTGCCACTGTTGGGCCCCTGAGCAAGGCCCTTAAGGCTCAGTTGTACAAAAATTAGATAATGTAAGTCGCTCTGGTTAAGGGTGTCTGCTAAATGCTGTAAATGTAAAATCTCCTTTTATATAAAGGATATTCCTTCTTTATTCCTTAGTGTTTATTCAGTTGTTCATTCTGCTGTTTGTGTTAGTGCCATTGACAAATGAGCCAGACAACAGCGATTCAGGTGGCAGCATGGAAAACATGGATTGGTTGCTGACACAAGGTGTACAGCTCCAGGAGGTATTGTTTATATATTGTTTGGAGTCTTTTTCTAAAGCATCTTATTTCTCTGCACTCGCTAATTTTTAGTCTGTATCATTTCTACAGAGTCTCGAGTCATACACACTTCCTTAAAGTTCACATTAGATTAAATCCATGTCATCACTGTTTACTGTACTTCCTTTAGCATTAACAAGATGGCTGTTCTTTAGATGTAAACCCTGTAGGCTGTTGGATTTCCTTTTATTCTTGTACAAAAAAAAAAACCAGATTCTGTTTCCCTTTTTTTAGGGACATGAACAAGAAAATGGAGACACAGAGAGCCCTAGGAGACCACCGTACACCTACGTAGAAATGATCCAGTTTGCAATCAATAGTAATATAAATATGGTTACAGTAAGGGAAATCTATAAATGGATAGAAGACCAATTTCCTTACTTCAGGGATGTAGCTAAACCTAACTGGAAGGTAACACTTTTTTTATATATATTTATTTGACTTTAATTCTATGTGAGCAGAATTTATTATTTTTATCATCTAAGGGAAATGAATTACTGTGTTATTACTGTATGTTTTATCTGTTTTCTTTTCTTTCTTTTTTCTCTTCCTATTAGAACTCCATTCGCCATGCCCTTTCCTCGCACGACATGTTTGTCAGGAGGGTCCGACAAGACGGCAAGCTCTCCTACTGGACCATTAAACCTGAAGCAAACCGCGGTCTGACATTAGACCAGGTGAACAGGAATCTTTCTCTGTATTTAAAACTACTTTTAAGGCTTATCCTTTAAGTTTCTTTACAAACATGGCCATGACCTCTTCTCTTCCCCGACCCTGCTGCAGCAAACAGAAAGAGATGAGTAGCTCACGTCGGAAGCGTCCTTACAATGAGGAGCCTGTTCTGCTCTTTTTCTGCACGCCTTTCTGCACCTGCCGCTGTTCAGTTACCCCCGTGAGCTGCTCGCTTCCTGTTCTGTTCCACATATCAATGTATCTTTTTTTTCTCTTATTATTTATTTAGAATAAATAATAAAGTTATGTTTTAACACATCTCCCAGTCCTGGTCTCTTGCATGCGTTGGCTTTGTCGTCATCACAATCTATGTGTATTGTTTAAAATAATCTTATAAGTGAATATATATATATATATATATATATATATATATATATATATATATATATATATATATATATATATATATATATATATATATTCTCTCCTTAATTTGTGCTTTCGGTTGATTAATGAATGAATTAGTTCATTAATTTATTTATATTGCTAATATAAATGCAAATATACTTTTCTACATATCACTATAAAAGAAGAGAATACACTTGTGCTGAGGAAGGCTCACTGCCGCTGACTACTCGGCATCAGAAGAGCTTGAGACTAATCTAATGGAGTCTAACACAGGGAGAGAGGGGATGAGGAGATGAAGACTTGTTTGAGCCCCGATTCATTATATGGACTAATACATTTAAATGTATTACTATTATTCTGTAGTGTAGAAGGGACTCTGTAGGGCTTATAAAAGGGGACGGTGTTACGGTGTTAGTTGGCAATCAGTTACAGTGTTAGTTGGCAATCAGATGTTGCTACAGTATGTCATTAAACAGGGACAAGTTCAGTGTTTGTTTAGACATAGTGCAGTACGATAGCAAGTTCCAGTGAGGATGGCTGCTGATAAAGCCTTTGTTGTAAAGTGTTACCTTTATTATTCAAGCAAAGTTCCTTTGTTGTGTGACGCTTTTCGCGCTTCAATCGACACTAATAGCCAAAACGAGAGAACAACATTACATTGAAAAGGCTGCAGTATTCCTTTAAACCTTTGACCTACGTACATGATTTTACTAAAAGATAAACTAGAACGTGTGTGTGGTTATTGATTTACTTTTCTCATTCTTTACTAATTTATTTTCTTATAGTATAAAGTTTTAGCAAAAACATAATGAAATTAGAACAAGATCAACAAAATGCTTATTTTACATTTTTAGATGTAGGGTTTTTATTATGCTTTTTAGTTTTACATTTTTTTTAGTTGCATTTCCTAGTGGTCCAGTGGCAGGAGCTTATTCTCTCACTGCTTTGGCCCTGGTTTGATTCCCAGGCAATGAACCAAACCCAGCCATTGAGGGGTTGAACAATCTCAGTCTCAGCCCAGAGTTCAGATAAAATAGGGGGTTTGTGTCAGGAAGCACATCCGGTGATAAACCTATGCAGAATCCGAATATGCGGACTGGATGGTTCGCCGTGGTGTCTCCAAACATGAAGCAGCCGAAAAAACAACAACGTAAAAAATCAGCATTATTTATTTATTTGTTTGTTTCACAGTATACAAGTCACTATCATTTTATCATTAAAGAAATTGCATTATTTATCAGTAGAAAGTCCAGAGATTTGACAGAAAGTGTTCTTTTTGAGTAGCACTATACTACAATCCAGATTAAATGACTCCAATAAATGTCAGTTAAATTGACACGACTGATCTCTGGTTAGCGTTTCACAGTATTTATTTATTTACTTGTAATTACAGCACAAATCAACAAAGCTGATACTGCTACATTACATAAAGACTCCACAGACACTCCACAGCTGAAGGTCAGGATGTTATTTCTACTACTTATTACGCTAAACATTTGTTTGAGAATCGGGTGGTTCATGGCGATCCGTTGTGAGTTTGTTGGACGGTTTTGTTGACGAATCGAGGAGATCCTTATGCGGACTACTTAGCCGAAGCGTTTCGTGTTCTTTCAGTAAGTCTGAACTTCTTCCTTCAGAGGATTCACAAACAGGTAGCTGTTTCAAGTACACACTGAATTTCTGCTGTTACATATACCACATAATCCCTGTGTAGGAGAAGTGGCACAGAAAATGGATGGATAGCTGAATGATTTTCTGTATTTCTATTATTTTAAACATATTTTAAAACATAACAACATACTTGTTCAGGAAATCGAGGAACTGATGGCTCAGATTTATGAAACTGTATCTAAAGTCGAAGTGGCCTTCGCTCTTCCTGACCTTGCATCTGCCCTCAAAGAGATCCAGTCCCAGTACGACAGCACCGCCGCCCGGAACCTACAGGTAGAAAACATTTACCCCAAACACAGATTGAATGTGTTATGCTTTGAGCGGTGATCTCTGCAGGATATATTTTGCTTAAATATTTTTTTCCTCTTCCATTCCTTAGTGGCACTTTGATTTACCTCAGAATAAGTGACCTCTGCTTCTTCTGTGTCTGTTACTTTTATCTGATCATCATCAGGAAATGGATGCCTGGTACAAGACCAAATTCCAGGACTTGAACACGGCATCAGCAAGACATGTGGAATCCGTACGGGGAATTAGAGAAGAAGTTGTGGGCTACAAGAAGGATGTTAGTACATTTCTCTACTCTATACTTTACTCTCAGCTCATCTCATCTCATTCTCCATCTCCATCTCCATCTGTGTTTGTGTCCATAGATTCAGAACAAACAGCAGGAGCTGGATTCACTTAACAACAGGTATGAGACTTTGCTGGCTCAGATCCGTGACAACCAAGAGAAATACAAGAAGGAGGAAGAAGATTTACAGGTGAGAATAAAGCGGATGTATTTGAAACATTATAATAAGATAGAGAGCTGTAAAACAGAACCGTCTGAAAGAGTCTATTTGTTTTATTCGGAAAAAGCAGAACGCTTTAAGGCTGATTATTGCTAATCCGTGCTCACGGTGGTGTGCTTTTTAGGCCCGTATCGAGGCTCTGAAGCTGGAAATGAAGACAGTGAAAGAGAAGATCACTCTGCTGCTGAAAGAATATCAGGATCTCCTCAATGTGAAGATGGCTCTTGAGATCGAGATCACCACCTACAGGTAGAGTAAATCCGTGGCCACGTGTTCACCTAATATTTCCCAGTTTCTTGCATGAAGGAATGATGTCACAATGAAATGATAAAGTATAAATGATTAAGAAAAGCTGAAATGCAATGAGGAATTTGTATGAGGTGGGGGTGTGCGTTACTAGGCAACAATGCTCTCTTCCGTTACATGACGTGTCAGTGTGTCCCAGTATCCTGTATTTTCTTTTGCTACACAATCACACAGAGTACTTACTTTAACTGCAGAATTTTCAGTACAGTAAGTTGAAAAATCAGGATGGATCATTAGACCTTTTTTTAACTCATTGATCTGACTCCATTCACAAAGCTCCGTCCTCATTGCTCCTACTGTTACCATAATGATTCCACAAGTGTCTCTAAAATGACTAATGGAAGACTTAAACAAACACAAAATAGCATTCTGATCCAGTTAATTATTATTTATCATGCTTATACTTTGTATGAAAGTATGACAGAGAAATATTGACAATTCTACCTTAAAACAATATTGAGGACAAGGAGAATTGTGTCCACAGTAAATCAGTGCGGTTTGTTTTGCTTCTTCAGGAAGCTGATCGAAGGCGAGGACTCCCGTTTGTCAACAATGGTGCAAGGCATGTCTCTGATGAGTGCCAGCATCTCGGCGAGTCTCAGCACCTCAGGGGTGAGGGTGAGCGGAGCCTTGGCTGAACCGGCTGGTGGAGCAACTGCAGTGGCCTTCAAGCCATCGCAGTCTTCTAACGGCAACCAGGAAACTAAGGAGGAATTCTCTCACGAGCAGGCCGTAGAACTGACAGAGAGGAAGACCGTCCTCTTTAGGTAAAAGTATCCTGGTGATCACACGTACAGCGTGAATGCATTCATATAGCCATGATATAGAGATGGGGTCATAAGTTTACGTTACGTAACATGTTACGGATTTATTTAAATGTAGTTTTCTCCTGAATAACCTATTTCACATCACATATATTTACATAAAGTTCTAAGGACAAACTGAATCTACACAAATGAATAAGTTCAAGTAAAGGCAACACGATACATTAAGACCCAGGGGCGTGCAAACTTTTGAGCAAGATTATTATTATTTTGTCTTCAGAGTAACATCTACAAATTTTATGGCGCTTTCTAAGGGGAACTGAAGTACTAAACTAAGTGAAAATAGATATAATTCCGATTCCGATCATCCTGTTGATTTAATACGTGACACGCATTATGATTCTGTGTAGCATTTCTTGACGCTATCAAACTTTTGTTTAGAACGGTTAAGACAGACGAGGACCTCATCCAGAAAGACACACAAGAGCGCACCATCACCATCTCCGGAGCAGCAGACGAGACAGAAGAGTAACCTGATCTCACACTAGATATCTCTCTACTATATGTGTTCA
Organism: Tachysurus vachellii; assembly: GCF_030014155.1. Lineage (NCBI taxonomy): Eukaryota > Metazoa > Chordata > Actinopteri > Siluriformes > Bagridae > Tachysurus > Tachysurus vachellii. Next base: position 5,061,940 of record NC_083475.1, read on the forward strand.
TTTCTTCCCTCCACTAGCCATTCTTTACTACATCATCATCAGATCTTTACATTTCCGTATCACCTTAGATGATTTTACACTCATACACATTATTCCTTTTCTAATTGTTAGTGATTGTTAGTAAAGAGGAGAATGAGCTGTGTATCAGAGATGTGACACTGATATCGCAAATAAAACTCACCTCAGGGTGATTTTGTGACAGCGAGATTGGGAGCGTGTTTACAGGGAAGTGTGCATGACTGAAGCGTGTATGCAGTGTAGGGTGTATGAAGGGTGTGGGTGTGTGTGTGAGTGTGTGATGGGAGCGTGTGTGACGGGAGCTTGTATGTGAGAGTCTGTGTGTCGGGAACATGTGTGAGAGTGTGTGACGGGAGCGTGTGTGTGAGCATGTGTGACGGGAGCATGTGTGTGAATGTGTGTGTGAGCATGTGTGACGGGAGCGTGTGTGAGAATGTGTGTGTGATGGAAGCATGTGTGTGAGCATGTGTGACGGGAGCGTGTGTGTGACGGGAGCGTGTGTGTGAGCGTGTGTGTGTGTGTGACGGGAGCGTGTGTGTGACAGGAGCATGTGTGACGGGAGCGTGTGTGTGAATGTGTGTGTGAGCGTGTGTGACGGGAGCGTGTGTGAGGGGAGCATGTGTGTGAGCGTGTGTGTGAATGTGTGTGTGAGCGTGTGTGATGGGAGCGTGTGTGACGGGAGCATGTGTGTGAGTGTGTGTGAATGTGTGTGTGAGCGTGTGTGACGGGAGCGTGTGTGATGAGAGTGTGTGTGAGAGTGTGTGTGTGATGGAAATGATTTAAACTCGAAAATCTGATGATTTGTGTGTGGTATGATCATTTTCATGCAATCTTAGGTATCAGCATGTGTTTTGAGTGAATCCCTGCATGCATGTACAAAAGTGCTTCTCAGGAGCTGAAAATGCGTTTCCCGCAGTCTCAGCGCTCTAGCGCCTTCCTTTCATGGTTTTTCGTGAAACCTTATAAAAGCACACATCTGACAAGCTTGAAAAGGGCTGTTTCACCTCATTTCGATGAAACATGATAGGACACAGTGTGTTTATGTCAGAAATCTGGGAAAAAGAGCTTTTTTACATTATTTTATGCCAAATAATATATTTTAGTTTAGTTTAGTATATATAATAGTTCATATTAAAGGCCTAAATGTTCATGAAAATAAGATTTAAACTCGAAAATCTGATGATTTGTGTGTGGTAGTACGAAAAGCATCTTTACACATGAATGGCCTCAGGAAGCTTTACTGTTCGCATGATACAGGACTGATGGTAGCACTCACCTTTTCTTCTCTGGATAAGCTTTTTTTTCTCAGCTTGTTCTTATATTCTGCACTTATATAAATATAAATGTAGAACAGGAGCTATATGACAGAGTAGCATTGATAAAATTCCATAGTACAATTCTGCACTTTCGTGTGGGCGGTGGCCATGTCCAGGTTGGCAGCCATCTTGATCGTGGCTCTTCCGGGTTGGATACCATTTTATATCCCCTTCCCCTATTTAAGGACCCTGCCGGTAAACACTCTTCGCCAGATAGTCTTCGCTATTAGCCCTGTGCGTGTGGATGCCTTTCCCCTTTAATTTCTATTTCAGTTATGCTTTCCTGTTGATGGAACTTTTTTCTCCACGGCTTCTTTTTCCTGCGCTCTTCATAGCTATTTTTCCCTCATTGGATTTTTGAAACTATTCTCCCGGCAGATGTCTTCTGTTTCGGTTAGTGGATTACTATTTTGATTTTGTTTTTTCGTGTGATGTTGGCCTTGCCTTATTTTTTTTTCTGTTGTGCCTGGTGATTTTGATGATCCTTTCCCCTTATTCCTGCCTCTGCATTATGAACTACACATATTAAAGCCTCTCATTGCCCTTAGTCTGTGTTCTGGGTTTGAGTCCATATTCGCACCCTGACAGAAAGGGAGTAAAATGAGCTTGCAAAAATGTCACAGTAACAATAATGTTGTTGATTTTTGTATTGTTCTTAAAGCTGAAACAGTATTTTCTAATCTACTGTATTTTCAGTTTCCAGTTAAGGAGTTACAGTATATAGACTTCTTATTAAAAAGATAGAAAAAACAGCAAAGAACTTGTATACGATCTTGAAATAGAGATTCTAAAAACAAAAGCTAAAGGTGAGTGTATGGTCACAGGTGAATTCTAGGAAGTATGTTGCGCTATGTTACAAGATACGGTTATGCTATGCTTTTGCATGCTCGTCATGATGGGTCATGCCATGCTTGCTATACTAGGCTAGATTGCCTCATGCTATGTAATGCATGCCTCGATATGCCTTGCTAAGCCAGCTCGTTATGGTATGCTATGTTATGTTATGCTAGCTAGGCTATGTTACGTTACGTTATGCTATGCCTTGCTAGGCCAGGTTAGGTTACGTTGCGCTGTTATGCCTCGCTAGGCTATGTTAGGTTACGTTATGCCATGCCCTGCTAGGCTATGTAAGGTTACGTTATGCCATGCCCTGCTAGGCTATGTTACGTTACATTATGCCATGCCTCGCCAGGCTGTTAGGTTACGTTATGCTATGCCCTGCTAGCTATGTTATGTTACGTTATGCTATGCCCTGCTCAGCTATGTTAGGTTACGTTATGCCATGGTTACGTTATGCTATGCCCTGCTAGCTATGCTAGGTTACGTTATGCTATGCCCTGCTAGCTATGTTAGGTTACGTTATGCCCTGCTCAGCTATGTTAGGTTATGTTATGCTATGCCCTGCTAAGCTAGGTTAGGTTACGTTATGCTATGGTTACCTTATGCTATGCCCTGCTAGCTATGTTAGGTTACGTTATGCTATGCCCTGTTAAGCTAGGTTAGGTTACGTTATGCTATGGTTGCGTTATACTATGCCCTGCTAGCTATGCTAGGTTATGTTATGCTATGCCCTGCTATGCCTTGCTGGGCTGTTACGTTATGTTGTGCTGTGCCTTGCTGGGCCGTGTTGTTGCGTTGCACTGTGTTTATGCCTCGTTGGCTGTTGTGATGCGTGGTGCTGTGCCTCACTGGGCTGTAGTGATGTGTTATGCAGTGCCTTGCTAAGCGTGATTTTGCGTTGTGCTGTGCCCTGCTGGGCTGTGTTGCTTTACGTTATGCCATGCCTTGCTGGGCGTTATGTTGCGTTGTTAGGACTCTCTGGTTATGCTTTGCCCTGCTAGGCGGTTATGTTATGCCATGCCTTGCTAGGCGTTATGATAACGTTATGTTAGGACTCGCTAGGCTGTTATGTTATGCAGGAAATATTTACTGACAAATGGACTAACTTCTTAACTTGACTGGTTAAATGCTAGCCAGCAATGAAATGAAAAGCTTCTCTCCTCCTTGTAGAAGCTCTGCAGCAGTGTCCAGCGAAGGATAGTGACCTGGTGGATTGATAATAGATGGCTACTGGCTCTGCTATTATTGTGTTTCTGTTCTTTTAAAAAAAAAAAAAAAGTTCCAAAGCTGGGAAAGGCACTGTGAAGCATCCTAAACACTGCTTCAATTATTTAATAGCTGGACTTATCCGAGGTTTCGCAGGAATGTCTTGGTTGCCTACTCATTAATTTGCCTATAATAATTTCCTTTCTGCTGTTAAAGAACCTGATATTGTCGATTCTTTGTTGGGAAAGGAAGTTAAGACTGGATTTCTTGTTGGGCCTTTTGGAAGTCTCCTTTCTCGGGTTGTTGGATGGATCCTGGAGGGATGGCTACTCTGGAGATATTCAGGGAGGAGGCGCCTTCCGTTGGTTTTGAGGGGTTTTTAATGGTCAGTGGTTGCTACTGTAGTAAATGGCAAAGGAACTGCTTTCCGCTCTGTTGGTGTTTTACTAATAAGTTTGGCTAGTGAAATGCTCGCTTTAATCCTCTGCTGGCTCTTCAGTTAGCAGGAAGAGCCAGGGAGGATTGCCTGGTATGGTCTGTTTGGGGGTGATTTTGTCTTGCTGCTTTCCCAGTTAAATGGGAGATTGTCCCCCCATGAAGCTGCTGCTGTTCCCTGACTAGCTTTCATGGAGATCATGAAAAGGATGGGGAATTCAGAACAGAGCCATACCGCCAAATGTAAATTTTATAAGCTTGCAAATTAAAAATTCAAATATGTCAAAGAATTTAGTCTTTTATTTTGACTCAAGTGGTCCTGACTGAACTAGATTAAAATCTAACATTTTTTGTAGGAAATAAAGAACACCATATAAATTGCTGTGATTGTGTTTATTCATTTTCTTTTTGTTTTGTGGTGGTTGGGGTGGATATCATTATTAATCTGAGAAGACATTGCAGCATATCATATCGCAGACTACCCTTCCATCCTGGAAATCTGCAGGGTTGATGGGGTCTTCCTCAGGATCTTGTAATTGTAGGGCAGGTTGTTGCTCCCCTCTAATTATGGCAATATTATGGTGAACAACACGTGCCAAAATAATGTCGCAGGCCCTTTCAGGGGTTACCCTGAGATGATGTAGGCACTGGAAACGTGCTTTCAACAGGCCTATGGTCATCTCCACCCGGGATCTTGTCCTGCAGTGTGCCACATTGAAGTGCTGCTGGGGGCCTGGTTCAGGTTCTGTGTAAGATGTAATAAGATTTGGTCTGCATGGGTAACCCATATCTCCCAGCAGAAAGCCATCAATCTCTCCTGTAAGAAAGTTCACATTGCTTTAGAATGGCATAGAAATTTCCCTGTAAATGTGTAGTGCATACATTGAAATATGTGTATAGGACATACAGTTGTGTTCAAAATTATTCAACCCCCACTGAAATTGATTGTTTTGGTCGGTTTGACATTGATTATGATCATTCAGTCATCCTGCTTACAATTAAATCAAAGAGGCACATGTAGGTCAGACAAATATAACATAACATTTATAATGAAATAACCACAAATGTCTTTTCTGAGCTCACATCATTATCAGTTTTATTCAACCCCCAAGTGACATTCAATCTTAGTACTTAGTACAACATCCTTTTACAGTTATAACAGCTTTTAAACGTGAAGCATAGCTTGACACAAGTGTCTTGCAGCGATCTACGGGTATTTTCGCCCATTCATCATGGGCAAAAGCCTCCAGTTCAGTCACATTCTTAGGCTTGCGCACTGCAACTGCTTTCTTTAAGTCCCACCAGAGGTTCTCAATCGGATTTAAGTCTGGTGACTGCGATGGCCACTTCAAAATGTTCCAGCCTTTAATCTGCAACCATGCTCTAGTGGACTTGGAGGTATGCTTGGGATCATTGTCCTGTTGAAAGGTCCAACGTCTTCCAAGCCTCAGGTTTGTGACGGACTGCATCACATTGTCATCCAATATCTTCTGGTACTGAAGAGAATTCATGGTACCTTGCACACGCTGAAGCTTCCCAGTACCTGCAGAAGCAAAACAGCCCCAAAGCATGATTGACCCCCCGCCATGCTTCACAGTAGGCAAGGTGTTCTTTTCTTGTTCTTCCTCCTCCAAACATAGCGTTGATCCATGGGCCCAAACAGTTCTAATTTTGTTTCATCAGTCCACAGAACACTATCCCAAAACTTCTGTGGTTTGTCCACATGACTTTTGGCATACTGCAGTCGACTCTTCTTATTCTTTGGGGACAGCAAGGGGGTGCGCCTGGGAGTTCTGGCATGGAGGCCTTCATTACGCAGGGTGCGCCGTATTGTCTGAGCAGAAACTTCAGTACCCACATCTGACAAATCTTTTCTCAGTTCCTCAGCAGTCACACGGGGACTTTTCTCCACTCTACGCTTCAGGTAGCGCACAGCAGTCGAAGTCAGCATCTTCTTTCTGCCACGACCAGGTAGCGTTTCAACAGTGCCCTTTGCCTTGAATTTGCGAATGATGCTTCCTATGGTGTCTCTTGGTATGTTTAACATCTTTGCAATCTTCTTATAGCCATTGCCCTTCCTGTGAAGAGTAATCACCTGTTCTCTTGTCTTCCTGGACCATTCTCTTGACCTCACCATGTTTGTAACCACACCAGTAAATGTCTAGAAGGAGCTGAGTATCACAGTCATTTTAAAGCTGCCTAATTGGTGCTTATTAGGCTTTATTGCTGCTCCCTGATATCCACAGGTGTTTTCAATACCTGATTGAAAACACTTCATTGAACCTCTGTTCTTCAGAGTGGTAGTCTTTAAGGGGTTGAATAATTATGTCAATGAAGAATTCACAAAAGAAACATTTACTACTGTATTACAAAACTAATTGATGTCATTTTAGTTGCATATGGTTCTTTAAGAAGTCCTTGTAGGATTTCATTCTGAATACAATTACAAATGTACACTAAATTCCCTAAAACCATTTACAGCATTGGGGGTTGAATAATTTTGAACACAACTGTACATTTACTTACCCCTTTCCACTCTGTTGCTCAGGGTTGACTCCTGATACATTCTTGAGTCATGAACAGAACCGGGCCACTTGGCCTCCACATTTGTGATTTATATTGTGGATTATATAGTGCAGCATTACATATGATCTTGAGAGTGCAAAGAATGAAACATGTTTTGTGATGTAGTCTTTGACCATTAAAAATAGTAGGCTGTCGGTGTACTTGCACATTAATTCTGTGGATGGACCTCCTGTTGACATAACCGCTTCATTTTCAGAAGGTGCAATGATCGGAATATGTGTACCATCAATGCATCCAACCGCATTCGGAAAACCTAAAGGGAATTATAATTATTAGGTTACTTCCAGGGGTCGCAGCAAGATATTCTTAACTGTATGTCATTTATCAGGTTAGCCTCATTTAAACAGATTTATACACCACTGACCTGCAATCCTGTAAAACTCCTCTTTGATGACTCTCACTGGTTTGTGCCCAGGAAACACAAAAATTGTCAGAAAGCGCTTAAGAGCGAGGCACACTTTCCTGACCGCTCTGCAAACAGTAGCCTTACTAATATGTTCTGCATCCCTGATGTTATACAGAAAACTACCATTTGTAAAGAAACGTAAGGCAATGCAAAGCATCTGCTCGGATGTAAGAGCACAACCATCGCGGCTGATGTTTCAGATGTAAGGATGGATGAGATTATGGATGTATCTTATTGACTGTAAAGAAAAACGGTACCGCTCAAATAAAAATGCATATTGATGTGACAAAACATCCACTGTGGGCCTCAAAATCCTCTCCCTATGTAAATGTAACTCCCTAAGAATTAATACAGCCTCTTCATTAACAGGATCATCCATAAAAGGACATTTCATTCCCTTTGATGCTTTCTGCGTAACTGAAATGTGTGCAATGAATGAGGTGTTTAAACATCGCTTCCTCTTTAAAAAAGGGGAGGAGACCGAAAGAAACTCTGGGTTTACCAAAGAAAACATGCTCATAAACATACAAATAAGTTGGAAGGAAATAGGAGTGGTTTACTAGAAATTTTTTTATGTGAGCCTTTACTGTGCCTTGGAAACACTGCAAAACGATAAACTTATTTATGTATGACAAGAAACCATCTAGTGATATTTTATCAGATTTTCTTATTTTAGGCTTGTTACGTTCACTGGACATGCTTTAAAGAATCTACTAAGAAGCAGGGCCAACCTTGCATTTTAAAAAATGGGGTCTTTTAGGCAGCATTTCATTATACACTACATTTATATTGGCAATGAAGGATGATCGGCTGGCTGTCTGGTGCAGCCTTAACAACCTGGAGCTGAACATGGTCAAAGCAGTGGAGATGATCATGGACTTCAGGAGAAACCCCCCTGCTCTTTCCCCACTTACCATCATGGACAGCATTGTCACAGCAGTGGAGTCATTCCGATTCCTGGGAACCACAATCTCCCAGGACCTGAAGTGGGACATTCACATAGACTCCATTGTGAAAAAGGCTCAGCAGAGGTTGTACTTCCTTCGCCAGCTGAGGAAGTTCAACCTGCCACACGATCTGCTAAAACAGTTCTACACTGCAATCATTGAAGCCATCCTCTGTACTTCAGTGACTGTTTAGTTCAGCTCAGCTACCAAATTTGACCTCAAGAGATTACAGAGGGTAGTCCGGACTGCTGAGCGAACCATTGGCACAACACTCCCCACTCTCCAAGATCTGTACTTCTCCAGAATGAGCAAAAGGGCAAAGTCAATCACTCTGGACCTCTCACATCCAACATCGACGCTACAGAGCCCTGAACACCAGAACGACCAGACATAGGAACAGTTTCTTCCCTCAAGCATGATGAACAATTAACACCATGGAACACACAACACCTAATTGCACATTTCACACTTGTACATTTGTACTATGTATACCTCAGTTGCACATTTCATACTTGCACATCTGTGCATACATACATATTGTCTTTACTGTTTACTTCAATTGCACATTTCACAATTGCACATGTGCACATACAAATTGTATATATTGTGTACTTCAATTGCACATTTTTCTCACACTTGCATATTTGTACATACAAATTGCCTATATTTGTATATGTATATTTCAACTGCACATTTCACACCTATAAATGTGTACATACAATTTTGTCTAGACTGTATATGTCATTCTGTTACACCGTGGAGCTTCTGTCACTAAAACAAATTCCTCGCATGTGAAAACATGCCTGGCATTAAAGCTGATTCTGATCACTCACTCGTTTTCTACCGCTTATCCGAACTACCTCAGGCGTCATGGGGCATCAAGGCAGGATACACCCTGGACGGAGTGCCAACCCATCGCAGGGCACACACACACTCTAATTCACTCACAGAATGACACACTACGGACAATTTCTCCAGAGATGCCAATCAACCTACCATGCATGTCTTTGGACCGGGGGAGGAAACCGGAGTACCCGGCGGAAACCCCCGAGGCACGGGGAGAACATACAAACTCCACACACAAGGTGGAGGTGGGAATCGAACCCCCAACCCTGGAGGTGTGAGGCGAATGTGCTAACCACTAAGCCACCGTGCCCCCCTGATTCTGATCATTTAAGAACAAAAACAAGCTTAGTCAACATCCATAAGTTGTTGAATGTTTTGAGTATTTAAAATGAAGCTAGCATCTAAAGCACTTATTGTTAATGAAATGATTACTGATCAGAAGTTTATTTATGATGATAAGGTAGGCATGAAGAAAACATCTAGATATTTAAAGCTCTTTATACTAACTTAACATATGTAACTTAAAAAAAAAAGTCTACTGAGTCAATTCCAACCCCACAGAGCTTGATCTGATGACTGATTACTTAGAGTCAGTGTTTCACTACACCTTACGTAGATATTGTATCCGATATAGATCAGTATGATTTATGTGAGCATGGAATGAAAGCTTTCCTTCTGGTTCCTCTCAATGTTTCTTATATCATCTCAGGATTTTTCTTGCCACCATCACCTCTGGCTTGCTCATTATGGAGAGTTGTTAGAGATAAATACTAAATTAAGCTTAAACTTACATTTTTTTCTCCTCTGTTTCTATACTTATGTAAAGCTGATTTGGACAATGCAAATTGTTAAAAGCGCTATACAAACATATATACAAACATGAATATTGAATATCAAACTTCCCCTTTTTTGCCAAGATCCCAGAAAAGGTCATAGCACAGCAGTTATGCTCATACTGACTGAGGAATAAAATTCCTGAATTGTATCATTTAAGATTTGTACCTCATCATAGCACAGAGCCAGCACTGGTTAATTTTGTAAATGACCTTAATGCAGTGTTTGACACACTATTCTACTTGATAGGTTAGAAAATGTTGTTAGTGAAAGCCCTCTACTGGTGCTGGTCTTATCTGACTGAATGTTATCAGATTCATAGATCTAGAGTGTGACTACTCTAAACACTGTGACTGCTCTAAGGTTATGTTCAGTGTTCCACAAGGTAGAACACTTAATTTATACTGCATAAAATGTGCAACATCCTATTACACCACCAGATGGTGACATGAGCCTATCCATCCATCCATCCATCCATCCATCCATCCATCCATCTTCTGTAGCGCTTATCCTACGCAGGGTCACAGGAAACCCTGTAGTCTATCCCAGGGACTTAAAGGCAGGGGACACCCTGACTGAGGTGCCAGTCACAGGGTGCACACACACTCAATTAACCATTCACACACTACAGACCAGTCACAACAAAATATAAGTATACCAGTCAAATAAAATACCAGTCACAACACGTGTTTGTACTGGAGGCGGAAACCAGAGGAGATTGTGCAAACTCCACACACACAGGATAGAGGAAGGAACAGTACCCCAACCGCAGATGTGCAAGTTAAAATTCCTAACCACTAAGCCACTGTTCCCCCGACATGAGTCTATACACCATTTGTCACCCAACAAAAAACTATGGAAAAGATTTTTATAATACTTTCATAAATGCATTATTCCAAAAACATTTTGTTTGCAGAAATCCTCATTGATTACAGTTTGACCCAAAGTACCTTCCATGATTATGTCGCTTTGTAGAAGCCAACATTCTGTTTTCCTATTTAAGCTTAGACAAAAATCTATAAAATTTAATGCGGCCTAGGGCTTTCGATCCACATGCACCAAATTCAGATATGTTGTAGATCCTGGTCTGAAGTTTGTTGCTATGACTTTTATAAGCGATCCGAGTACTGGTACTTCCGGTACCGGGTCTCAAAATGGCCTTTTTTTCCCATAGACTCCCATTATAAACTATGGAGGTTTATAACTCGGCAAGCTTTCAAACTATCTACACCAAACTCGACCAGCTCCTTTAGGGTGATACTCTGAACAAAGGTTTACATTGGTGTACTGACTGGCCTTCCGGTTGTGCCGCAGCCCCGCCCCCAAAATATGCAAAATCAAAAAACCTTTTACAACATGGACATGTGACATATCAAAACACTCAGAACAATGAGGGGAACTTCCTCACGTGCATTCTGATGATGTCATGTGACATCACGTGATGTCACGTGAAAATCAAAAATTAGCACAACATGAACATATGACATATCAAAACACTCAGCACAATGAGGGGAACTTCCTCAGGAGTATTCGAATGACGTCACATGCTTGTCTCCACTTGCCTCCAAATGTTTTGGCACCCTATCTTTCTGTCCACTTGCCTCGAAAAGTAACACTGACCCTTATGTCCACTCGCCTCCAAAAAGCACCTGCCTTTGCGAATACTTGCCTTGTCAAAGCCAACATCAAAGTTTGTTGCGACGAACTTTACAAATCTAGTTGTTCCTAATTTTGTACAGCATTACGATACTTAACTTTCCTTTATAAAAACAAAATCAAGTAAAAACCTTTGGGTCTTTTAACATCAATCTGCATATAAGTTGCTTACATACTTAATTTTTTGTTCGGATCGTAGTTGACAATATGAAATTAATTAAAAAAGGGATTTATATGCAATTAGCACTCTTTATCCTTCTATACTTTATACATGAGTATAAAGTACACAAGGATAACCATTTATCTTTTACATTCAAAGATCAAGTTATACAAAATAGACTCCGTGTTCTTTTCAATTCTATATCAGTTTCACTGTTTCAATCCAAATGTATTAAAATTATAAAGATGTCTGAAAACCACTGACTATTGTAAAACCTCATAAATCACATGACACTTTGAGGATTCAGGGGATGCTGCTCATTCCATAAAATCCTAAACAGAGCCAAAGTACAGTCAATGCCAGAGTAAAATTAGCAAAATACTATATAATAATATTATTAGGCCCACATAAGACTGTTCTTCTTTTATAGGTCTTTCACTTAGTCCACGTCAAAGTTTCTTAAATCCAGTCTTATAGGCCCACTGCCATGCAGTTACTATGCTCCTATACTACACGCTACATAGTAAGGTAGTCACCAGACTGAACATTGCTTTAAAATTAATTTCTCACCAATAGAATCTTGTTTTTGTTGTCATTACAACAACTTTTTTTATTCATAAACAAAGCACTCTGGTGAACAAACCTCAAGCTGAACAAAATCTACTGTGGTATTTAATGCTGAAGAATTCCATTTTATACTGGATTTAGGGTGCATACTTATTTATAAATTACATTTATAATCAACTACTGTGTTTTCTCTTTTCATTCTCACAATATTTACACCTCCACCTACATTTTGAAGGTTTTTCTTTAAGCATAGAAAACAGAAACTGTTTGGATCAGAAAGGTATTTTTATTAGACACTGATGACAAACAAAAGTGATATTTGCAACATTTTTGGCATGAACAACGTTTTTTGTCAATCTTAAATGAATAGTTTTACAGAAAAGTCCAAAATGTTTACCACAAGTAGAGACTAATAGGCATTATGATGGGGAAATTGTAGATTTACACGAATTAGGTAGGACTGACAGGAGAGTAGCATATTTAACATATTTTTTCCATTTTTAATAATGGGTTTAAATAAAATTTAAATTACAATTAATTGTGTTTGGTATTTCATTTTGTGAAAAAACCTGAATCACGTTTTTTCCTGCAAAGTTTATAGCTCCATGGGCTTCATGTTTGTTTAGGTATATTCTATAAGAATGTATCTGTGGTGACAGGTATATTTATGATGAGGTCACTGTTCGTGTGTTAAAAAAAAATAATGCTTTCAAAAACATACACACTTATGGACTTAAGCATGGGCTAACCTGCACTGTAGCTCCAGCAGATATGATAGTTTCACAGATATCAATCCAAGTACATTCAATTCAAATGTATTTGTATAGCACTTAACAAAGGACATTTTCTAAAACCAAATTTACAGAACAGGGAACCTCATCCTCATTTGGGTGACACTGGAGGGTGTGACTATAAATATACAGTCCGACAGTTGTGGATTGTTTGGAGTTATTGTCCTCAAAGACCACAATTTCCTCATAAAATTGTGTTTTAGATATGATAGCTTTAAAAATAAAGCTTAAAAAATGACATTAGTCCTTGTTAGCTGTTAAACCAATTTGAGCTAATATCAAGCCTATTTATATCTACAATGTAGCAGCTAGACTTTTACTTGCATATGAACTCAGGGTTTAAGTCTCATACAGTTCTGAGTCAGCACTGGTCAAAGTCGTAAACTACAGCAGGGGTCTGTATAGAGCCGCACACCTATGGAATAACTATCCAATTATGTTTTGAAACTTATACAGAGTCTCAATCTTAAAGTCTATTTGGTCAAGCGTTTTATTAAACAGATTTTCTTTCTTGTAGAAATCTAAGGTTCAGATCTAACCCATTCATGAGAGTTGAAATTAGATGTTTTGATGCTCTCCAACATGATAACTCAGCTTGACAGTGTTAACATGACTGTTGGGTTATGCTGTCAGACCTGCTGGAGTCCCCTCTTGCATTTTGATTAAAATGCACAGCCTTTTAAATTGATGCTGGTGCCCATCCACTTTGCCGGACTTGTCCATATGCTTTTTTGTTTTGTTCCGATTTGGATCCCAAACACTCAACCTTGCTTAAGTATTACAAATGTAAATTTGTATTGCTGCTATAATCATGATATGACTAATCATAATATACATTATATTGTACATCTTTTGAGCACACTTTGTATTATTTTACTTAGTATTATGTACACTTAGTACCAATTAATTTGTTTTTTATATAGTCTGAATATATTTAGGTTTGTGTTCAAAAGATCAATATGATACAACCAGTGAGATGGCACAGCCTTGAAATTTAGGCAACTTGCACTAAATGTTTGGTTAAATATACCTTGTTTAAAGTAGTACATCAAAATTTGCAAAAAAAAAAATGGATTCCATTCCAATACTTCTGGAGATGAATGTACTGTATATGTAAGTTATGTAATCTAATCCAAAGTTGTCCAAGTGTGATACTGAATATCTGTTCTAGATTCTTTTCGTTCTTCTAGATAACCAAACCTGGGTGACAGAATCTTCATAGACACATTGTGATACAGAATGCATAACAAGAAGATTTTGCAAAATGAAGTTGCACAGCATTCCAGATTTGCATGTTAATCAAGATCAATGGTACTCATGCTGTAGAAAACAACCTGAAATGCACACATTATTTATCTGTACAATTTCTTTACAGAATTTCCAGTGTTTTTAATATTAATAGCAATTGACAAAAATTGAAGTCAATTCACATCTACCTCAGAATATTATTTTGATGACTATACATTCTCACAAGTATTTTAAAGTGATTTAAATCTATAACAATCAACCATGTTTTCTTACTGAACCAATTAATTTTCCACCACCTTCCAAATTCCACTCTCGCTCGTGTTTAAGTTTTTTTCTTTCCACTCTCACCATTGGCAACATTAGAGATCTAAATCTACATCTAGATTATTGTAAAACAACATTGCCTATTGTTATTAGTGTTTGAAAAAAAAAGCTGAATTTGAATTTATCCAATCAGAATTTGGAAAAGGCTACAAACTGGCTGCACCCTGATATGGTGAACAGATACAAGTTTTGTTTGCTCATAACACACGAGCCACCTTATGAACAACTACTTAGTCTTCCATGATTAGGATTAAGGGTATTTGCCATAAGGAGAACTTGAAACTGTACAGAGAAACATGCATTAAGCAGTGGAGTTGAAAAACGCAGATCTAGATCTAACTGGAAATTCAGACCAAAGTTTATGGTAATATTGTTTTTTAAATTAATTTTAAACCATTGCATGCAGTTTTGATTTGTCAGTCCTTAGTAAGACTACAATACTGCTTACTGGGTTCAGATGAAACAAGGAATGCAATCTGACTTGCATCATCTGAAAATTCTTGGTAGATGGCTTGGTTACTGTTTGACGTCCTCTCAGAGGCAACACACATTTCATCCTCATGCAGCTGAAGAGCTGAGAATTGGTATGAAATGGACCTGAAAGATGCAGAAATTGAGACAATAAGGGTTACAATAGAATAACAGAGGAGAGCAAGTCTAGAATGAATTGTGAAGTCATACCTTTGCCTGTAATTTATCCGCAGGACAGTCATTGTAACTGCAGTAATGATAGCCATGACAGTCGCAACACTGACACTTATCACAATCATCAACCACACCGCCTTCTGGAAGTTACAGTTTTTCCGTTATTAAATATTGTGAAGTTCATATATTAGATTAATCTCAATAAGGTCAGCTACCTGCTAAATTTAGAAAAGACACAAAATCCATTATCACTACATCTGAATGTGGAAATGAAGGAATGCAATTTTACTCACTAGTCTATTAGGCTGATGGCTTATAAGGGAAGGCTGGCTGTTATTCCCACATTTCATGTTGGCAGCATCAATTTGGCGTGGGGGGCTAAAGCCACCCTCACATTTATCACTGGGGATCTTTCGATACCTTTACATATAATGCACAAGTGTCATTATGGTGAATGTGGGTATTTAAATATACTGTATGTATAAATAAAATGAAAGTATGGAACTGCACATGCCCTGTGGTCTGGAGCTCTTCTAACTCCCCATTAAAACAGAGTTCCAGTGTTTTGTTTCTGAACTCAGGCTGTTTCACACATTCAGAGTTTTCATGGAGATAATAACCATAATCGCTATAATAAAGGAGACAGAGATTACATTAGAGGCTGTTTCACTTGAGTCTTACATTCAGTGTCTCATATATAATCTGTTGATTACGAGAAATACTGTATGTTACAGGATACTGCAGTCCAAAGGAAGCGTCTCATTACCACATGTAATCTTCTCTGGAGCAGGGACATGGTTTCTGTTGCTTACTGACCACATAGTTATGCCCCTTTTGGCAGACGGACATCTTTTTCAGTCTTTGAAAAGTTTCCTTGTAGCCTAAGACACATCCATTTGTCCCTGAATCTTGTTGTTCGTCATCAGAATGGGCCAACCATTGTATGTAGTCCTGCTCATTACCTGGTTCATAACCATCAGTCAAACATTTTAACAGTGTTTGTATACTGTTGTAATGCAATATATGTGTTTCAGTGTTTATTCATATAGAATTGCAAAAGTAAAGAAAAGCTGATGTAGGTCAACATAAAAGATGAATTGCATAGATAACCATGCAGTTCACTGAATACTAGGCTTAAGGGTTATATTTTAGTGGAAGATTTTTCAAGCATGCTTTTCAATAGAAATAGATATAATATTGCCAATCTATATGGTTTATGGAATTCATTCATTCACAGAAACCATTCCAAAATGCACTGCAGATATACAACAAACAAAAAAATCAAAAGTTAAAGTTTACTTTCTATCTTTACTCCCAAACACGATTTTTTACTCACATTCTCTGGTTAGAAGCTGCACAAAGTCTATAGTCACTGCAACCCACAGAGGCTGATCATCATCATCAGGCCGATAACCAAACACACTGATTTTCAGAGTCTTAGTACCAGGCTCAGATGTAAGGCCAGCAAAGTACATGGGATGCTCTGTGAAATTATAAGTCTTCCAGCACTGACCTTCATCTGTGGAGAATCTGAAAACGCACACATACAAACACTGTTAATGAATAAATTCATCAACAGTCATGAGCAGAAATATTACCCAGTCCTAAACTTTAAATTAAGTTTCTTGGATACATGTTAACTCTGTTCTTAATAATTTATTAACAAGATTGATTTGTAGCTCAATTGTGTACATTTCTGCTCCCCCTTAAACTTACTTTATAGCAGTGGTCTGTCGATCTTTGCGAACCTCCACAGCCACTATCAGTCCTCCTGAATCCAGTATGCTGTAATGGTGAGGCCCTCTCAGTGCGCATATCCAGTTATACCCTCCATCCGAGGAAAGATACACATCTGGCGGAGATGCTGAAATGGATTCCCCGACGCTGCCTGTGAAAATAGAGGCTGTAGGATTCTGCACTGGGCGACCGCATGTTAATTCTAGTGCTAATGCTACTTAGGTTCTGTTACCATGAGCTATGATCAAGCCAACAGCAGAAGGATGAGACAGAGGCAGCATGGGAGAAATGCCGCTGTAGTGGCTGTGCTCTCCATGAATGTGCAAGTTACACTGAAACATACAAACAAAGGTTTTATCTCTGTCTGCTCTCAAATATGTTAGTACAAAATATAAATACCCGTTTAATGCTTTCTTCACACTCCACATTTTTTGGCTTTTTTATTGGCCACCACTTTCCACCGTTATTGAATGTGATGACTGTGCAAATTCGTCCATCTGTAACAAACAAAATGTGTATAATAATTCGTAAGAGTAATAAGCCTTTAGATAAAATGCAATCAATAAGACTGTAGAGGTGAGATATAAAATGTATGTTAAACCATTATAACTGCCTCAAAGAAGTGAGTTTAGAAAATTCACACAGTAAATGAATTTGTGTCGTACCCTCCTCAAAGACATTGGTTAGATATACTCCTCGCAATGATGTCACATTTGTAAAGTCACTCTTCCTTTCACTACCAAACAGATGCCGTTCAAGAGACTTGGTGTACAGGATGCCACGGTCATCAGACGTATACACTGTCCCAAAATATGTCTCATCTACAAGTATGAGATCCCAGAGTGTGTAAAGTGTTAAAAGGGAAAAAGAAATATGAATTCTTCTAAACTTCTCTGTAAAAGAACACTATCCTTATCTAAGCCATTCATGTTCTAGTGTAATATGAAGTCTGACTCTGTTCTGACCCAAAAAATTCAGCTGTCATGCAATTTTTCATATAGTAGTGATTGGTCAGCACTTGTCTGCTAAGTACTTAGCAACACTGACAAAGAGCAGATAAAGCATTAGCACTTTGACTGTATATGTAGAAACAACAAATGGTTTAATATTTAAACTGACATGATGTATTATTATATATTCTGTAGCATCCTTAAGCAAGATTGAAATCATCATTTGAGAGAAAGATTGTCTGGTAGATCTGTACCTCCAGGACTATCCACATGCATAAAGATCATATCTTCATCGCCATCCAAAACTGAGTAGAACTGAAAACAGAGTAGGAACATGCAGGTACAGTATAACAGATAAAGACCGCATGATACAGCTATGTGGATGTCTAGTTATGTGTATGAGTGTGTGTGTGTGTGTGTGTTCCTTGCAGACTGTCAACATAGAGGTTGTGGGAGAAAGTCATTTTTCTGCTGAATCGACAAAAATGTATTGAGACCAACATCCTTATAAATCTCCAACCAGGTGAGTAAGCATTTCTGTGTGTGTGTGTGTGTGTGTGTGTGTGTAATATAAACAACAAAGTATGATGTTGAGAAATAACTTCTGTTTTGTCAGCTTTTATATTTCTGACCTTGAACCATGTGAAAAGCTGACTGTATTGTTATGTTTCTGTAGTATTTATGTAGATTCTTTCACTGCATTAAAATCCTCACCTGCTCTGAAGTGACTGATGGGAGCAAGGCTTTGGTAAATTGATCACCATGGTCCAAAGAAACATAAATAGCCCGAGAAGAACCCTACACACAAACACACATCATAATGAAATCTGAGGCTACTACAACCTATGATCAAACCTTTAACTATGGATGTGTTTTCACAACCGGATTCTCCATTTCAGAGGTGAATAGGAATCCTCCAATGTAGCCAAAGGAGAAGATATTCTCAGCAATGGTTGTGAAGGTTCGCCCTAAGTCTTCTGTGCGTCTCAAAAAAAGGTCACCTCGCCTGTCTGCCTCTACTACATCTGTTTGGAATCCCAAAGGCACAAAAAAATGCAAAAAATACACAAAAACAAACCATTTAAACAGATTTTGTTTAATTTACTTACATTTAACAATTTTAATGTGATTTATGGGAGTAGGCATAAACAAGGACATCTCACCTGTGACTTTAGGCCTATAGCTGAAAAAAAGACTGAAGCTGGATCCCCTTTTAATGACCAAAAGAAAATGAAATATATGAGTGATTAAAAGTCAGTGGAACTAGTAAAAAAAAAAAGAATATTACCTCATGCGCTCACTGACCAGTTTATTGGAAACACCTCTACATCTGCTCATTTATGCAATTATACAATTATTGCAATTAAAATCATGCAGATATCAGTTAAGAACTTCAGTTAATGTTCATATTAAACATTAGAATGAAGAAATATTCTGATCTGTAACTTTATTTGCAGCATGCTGGCTGTAACCAGATTGGCTGGTTTCATTTTAATTTTCAGTTAAATTTATTTGAAGAGCACTTTTAACCATTCACATTGTCTCAAAGCAGCTTTACAGAAGTATTAAAAATTAAGTTTAAAATTAAGTTACATCTATCCCAAACAGCAAGCCAAAAGCGATAGTAGCGAGGAAAAACTCCCTCGCCACCAGCATTATCCTCAGAACAGCAGTAGCAGTATTTCAGAAACTGCTGATCATTTAGTCTCGGGTTGTGGGGTAATTTATAGCGGAGGAGACAAGAGGGTTGCACGTCCTACGTGAAGTGCAGTGATACGTCTTTAAAATTGAGAGTATGGACAAGCATCAAAGCAACGGAGAAAAGAGAAAGCTATTAGAAGCATTTTAAAATAAATAGCAACATGAATTAAGGAAATTTAGTACAGTGGTGTGAAAGTGTTGGCCCCCTTCCTGATTTCTTTTTTTTGGATGTCACACTTTAATGTTTCAGATTATCAAACAAATTTAAATATTAGTCAAAGATAACACAAGTAAACAGAACATGCAGTTTTTTTAACAAAGGTTTTTATTATTAAGGGAAAACAAAATCCATGGTCCAACCTCCATGGTCCTGTGTGAAAAAGTGTTCCCTAAACCTAATAACTGGTTGGTCCACCCTTAGCAGCAAGAACCGCAACCAAGCATTTGCAATAACTTGCAATGCGTCTGTTACAGCACTGTAGAGGAATTTTGGTCCACTTATCTTTGCAGAATTGTTGTAATTCAGCCACATTGGAGGGTTTTCGAGCATGAACCACCTTTTTAAGCATCTCAATAGGATTCAGGTTAAGACTTTGACTTTGACTCCTTTGACTCTCCACTCCAAAGTATTTATTTTGTTTTTCTTTAGCCTTTCAGAGGTGGACTTGTTGGTGAGTTTCGGATCATTTTCCTGCTGCAGAACCCAAGTTCGCTTCAGCTTGAGGTCACGAACAGATGTCTGCACATTGTCCTTCCAGATTTTTTGGTAGACAGCAGAATTCATGGGTCCATTTATCACAGCAAGTCTGCCAGGTCCTGAAGCCGCAAAACAGCCCCAGACCATCACACTACCACCACCATATTTTACTGTTGGTGCAATGTTCTTTTTCTGAAATGCAGTGTTACATTTACGCCAGATGTAATGGGACACACACCTTCCAAAAAGTTCTGCTTTTGTCTCGTCAGTCCACAGAGAATTTTCCCAAAAGTCTTAGGGATCATCAAGATATTTTCTGGCAAATCTGAGACGAGCCATTATGTTCTTTTTGCTCAGCAGTGGTTTTCACCTTGTGTTATCTTTAATATTTAAATTTGTTTGATGATCTGAAACATTAAAATGTGACAAATGTGCAAAAAGCAAAAAAATTAAATATCAGGAAGGGGACCAACACTTTTCACACCACTGTATATACATACGAGACAAAATAAGCCATTAAACGTATCCAAATTTAGGGTGGAAAAGTCATTAAATATTACAGCAGCGGAGAATGGCATAGTTTTATAAATATTTTTGTCTTCTTTATATTACCAACTGTTACATTAAAAGACAACTTGTTATGTGGCTAAAAAAACTTTTTCTTCTACAACTCGTATGTCTGCTAATAATTTTTCCTGGCCTATATATATATATATATATATATATATATATATATATATATATATATATATATATATATATATATATATATATTATATATATATATACATATATATATATAGCTACATTGATCTCACCATGTATAAGAGTAAACTCCATCATGGATTTTAGACCAGCTCGTCCCAAAGTTCTGTGAGAGCCATAGAGAGCCCTGTAAAATTTTACATGGGAAAAAAAGTTAAAATGTGGGTTCTGCATCTAAAATATCCAGTTTTTATTGTACTGGTTCAATCAAAGATATTGATTGTCTTCTTCACATGAACTTTTTATTATTAACTGATGAAACACTTGACTCATCTTACTTGGTTCTAATGTTGTTGTTGTTGATTTTTTAATTGCCAACAGACTACAGATATCTATAATAACAACATCTTATTATATTAATAAATATTTCAGCAGGAGATACTATTATATCATGTTAATTCCACAAACTGTTGAAAGTTGAAAGATCCTAAATTAGCCCCTGCAGGACAACTTTAAATTCCATATAAACAAGTGCCGTGTAAGTATGGAATAAGTATTAAATTATTTGTGTTGGATCAGTTGTAGCCTCAGATAATTAATCAAAACAAGATTTTGGCCAGAGATTACAGCTGACTGACCTGTGTGCAGATGACCAGCAGGTACTCTGAGTTTTGGTGATGGAAGGAAATGGGCTGAGATGGGTGGAATGGTAACTGTACTGATCTGAATGTCTTTCCCGAGTCTGTGGAAGTAAATATAAGTCCTCCTGGAAGGTTGGCAATGGGCAGCTCGGCCGTCAAAATCAACTAGAAAAATATGTAATTGGTACAGCTTCAGTAAAGCTTGTAAACGTGTAAAATAAAAATAGGGTAAACCTGTCACATGCAGATAGTAAAACAATAGATGAATGAGATATCTGTTGTATTAATATAACATTACAATCTGTAAAATTCCACAATAATTTAACAAGAATATTTTATTTTTGTGTCCCTAGAAAAGGCAAATCCTGGGGGAAACAGTGCTATTTATTATTATTTTTTTTTAATAGTTATATTATTTATTATAACTTATTTTAATTACATTTGTTGACCATAACACAGCTGTCTTTTATGGTCATTTTCATGGACAAATTTAAAAGCAGGTGAAGCTCATTGTAGTAGTAAAATTTAAGTATCATGTTTCATTCCAACACATGCTCTACTGTGTTTCCAACACGACACTGGGGAGGGATACACAACACAAAAAATGGAACAACAATTAATAATAGCTTTTTTTGTGCAATGTGCTTTGTCTGCATGAGTACACCCTAGTACAGTTGCTTATGCTGTCTCGTGAGTGTCACTAAATGCAAATGAGCTGTTGCATGCATACACTTTTAACTTTATGGGTAATTAGTTTTCAACATATACACCTGAGAATGAAGAAAATCAGAGAAACATCTGCAAATCTAGTTAGTTGCTATGTGAAAAAACAAAGACAACTAAAAAAACTGATAAATGAGGCCCAGTGATGTGGATCTGGATACTTTTTTAATTAGTGTCATAAACTTGGCTTAAAAGTGGTTTAGAGTTGCCCACCTTCTGTGAATTCCCTGGGCCTACAGTTATCCCAAATTCCTTTCTTATGAACGAATTGCCAATGGTATATGAGATGTCATGAAAGGATTTTCCATAATCTTCACTGTCAGAAAACACAGGAAGAACTAGGTTACAAAATATCTAGTATATTCGTAACTAAGATTAACAGAATGGCTAATACCACAGAATTTAATGCCACTTGCTATGTACTAACCTCCTGTACAGTCGAATGGATCCATGTTCATAAAAGGATTCCAGTGGAGAACTGACTGTGGATAAAACCAGGATAACCTGACAGAAAAGAGAATTTATCAGTTCAGAAGTACTAAATCTTTTATCAACTGTGAATGTGTCTGCTTTATATTACTCTTGTCCTACAAATACTACTGTGAAGCTGTAGCTCTGTGTGTTTGCGTGTACTGTATGTGTGCGTGTACTTGTATTTGTTCATATTATTGAAATGATGGTTTTATTGCTCTTCTATTCTTGTTCTGCCTCCTTTTAAAAGGTGGGGTCTCCGATTTTTGAAAGCCAATGTTGACATTTAAAATCACCAAAACAAACACGCCCCTAACCCAAATAGGTCCCACCCCTGTATCGATAGCTCCGCCCACACATACATACGTAACCCAGGCAACTAATAGAAAGAAATGTGTCTTTATCATAGCTGAAGGGAAGAACAATACGATTGTAGATAAACAAACAAGCAAAAATGACACACAAGTATAATCATGTAAAGGACAAAGGCATATATTAGTTCTGTGTAACAAAACAAAACCAACGTTACTCACCTATCGAGAAGGAAAAAAGCGCCTCTGCGTCTTAAGTAAAGTTGGTCACATATTCACAGATTGGAGTTTCCCGAGTCAATAACTCCTGAGCTAAACACTGTTACTACACAAAACACGGTTGTAGCTGCGTCTCTACATTACTACGATAGAAAAGAGGTGTTATTTGTGTAGTAACAGCGTTTAGCTCAGGAGTTATTGACTCAGGAAACTCCAATCTGTGAATATGTGACCAACTTCCTGCTCCTTCAGTTCTCTCCAGCGCTGGAAAGCTGATCCTATATTAACACGTCCTACTTCTTACCTTATCGTAAGCCTTTCTTCTCTTTATTTCTTTCTTTGTTTTTATCCTCCATGTCAATGTTAAAACCGCGTTCTGTTAATGTCACACATGCGCACTGAACACTCTCTCCGCCCATATTGACAAGACACGCCCTTTCTGCTCATTGGCTACATGTTAGTTTTGATTTTTGTTTTGATTTGTTTATTATTCGGCCCGACTCAGTTTTCTGAAGCGTTTCTCAAAAATCGGAGACCCTGCCTTTAAGTTATTTTAAATAATACCTCTCCCAGATGAATAAACATAAATGCACGTTTTTAACTTAACCAAGAAAACAGTAAAAAAAAAAAAAAAGCATGACAGAAAAAATAATAATTCCTAACACTTTTTAATGCAAAAATATAAAATGACTCAAAAATGACTCACCCCAGTTCCATTGCCTACCCATGTTAAAATAAAACTAGAGCCATCATCTCCATGAAAAACTGTCTATAATGGAAAAGAGGAGAAACTTTAAATACAATATACGATTCATACACAATATAAATATTTTTCAACAATTATTATAGATATTATGGAATAGCAAGTTGCCCATGGATTCCAACAACCACATTAGTGTTAGTTTTACTAACTAAATATCTGTTACAATATCAGCCTTTTCAAACCCAGTTACAATTTTTGTTACACAAGGTGCATTTACAACAACTGAGAACACAGTAACATCCTCAGTGTGGATGTCACATTAACACCTGCCATTTAGTGTTTGTTTTTGACCTGTTTCTGTTTTCATTTATTTAAGTTATTTAAACCCCGAGGAAATCCTCAGTGTAAAGTTTATACCTACAGACCTGAAACATAATTCATCTAAGAGTGGTTTCAACAGTTCAACAGTGATCATTTTATAAAGGTTTTTAATATTAAACGAGTACAGTATCACTCAACAGCTTCATCACCACAAAAACCTCCATGCACAATAAAAAGCCATTAAAACTCTAACATATAAAATGATTACTGTTAAGCATAAGAGATATAATGATAAAGGCAGATTGTGGTCATGTAAGTAGTGTAGTAAGGTTCTCTCACCTCGAATGTGTTGCTCTCCAGGGCTGCGTGCTCTCTGGGAGTCACAGGAGTTGTACATTCTACGAAGCTGGACTTCAGTGACCGTGTCCCCCGCTGTATACGGACACTTCCGTCCTGTCCTACTGAAGTTGACCTGGAGAAAGTCAGTGTTCTTGGATCACGCTTTCCATGCAGTCCAACGGCGTCTGCAAGCACCAGTGAACATGCAAGAGCTAAAACAGTCAGTCTCCAGACCATGACTGTAACAGTGATTCCATCCAGCATCAGTAACATGTGTAGAGTGAGGGAGCTGTTTCACACTGACAGGATCAGGGAGGAGACACGCAGGACAAAGCAGGTCACAGCAGAGCAATAACACAGAAGCAGGTCTAAGTATAAGTATAATAATAAGTGACCGGCAGGTGGCAGCATATACATTATTGATGAACACGTAAAGGTGCATTAAAGGTACACATTAAACAGTTATTAGCACAAACTTCCTCTACTCAAGCTAAATAAATAAATAAAAAGTGATAGTTTATATCAGCCTCATGGTTGCACTATAGTGTATTTGCGTACAGACAAACCTGTGTTTATACTTGGCTTAGATATTAGTTTAATTCCTTAAATTAGTTTAAATCCTAAAATCAGTGTATTGTTACAAAATTGGTCTAAATCTAAATACTTAAGCAATTTTGGACTTTTTCATCACATTTCGTGTCCTTTATTAAGTGTATTATTTATTATTGATTAAGCAGATAACTACAATGAGAGTACTGGGTGGGGAATCTGGTGACTATATGCAGTTAAGGTGTTTATATAATAAATACAAACATTACAAGCAGTAATCCTGTGGCTTTTGGGCCATGTTGGACTCCAGTGGATTATATATAGACTGAAGTTAAGTCAAGGCTTAACAATTACACAAATTTGCTTTATGTGTAAAATGAGTGATGAGGTGGGTAGCAGTCACTGTCACGGTCTTGCTGTAGAGACAATAAAAAATCACATGTTGTAACAGCATTTTCCCACAGCCCACTACCAGAGTACATAAATGTTAGATGATGTAGGGCATTTATAACATTTGCCAATGTAAGAGGTGTTATATATTAGAATAAATTCTTTTGCAAAATTTATGGATAATAGTATAATATTTATAGACATAAATTTAGTTTGGTTTGCAAGTGGATCGAAAAAAAAATGTTTAGCAACTGTAATATGTAGTATCTTTAATAGTATTAGGACTCATTTGTCTAGCATGGTAAAGATTTGAAACACAACATTAATTTGTTTAGTGGATGTAGATGGATTGGAAATTTGTTCATTTTATCACTGAATTCCTATGCTTAGTGCAGCATGTCAGAATAGTGAAAAAGATTAAATAGCAAGTATGCTCTTTATTTAAATGTGGCATAAATGAAAACAACTCCCAATAATATTTCAAAATACAAAAATGTTTACTGTTAAAGCAATATTTGTAAATTAATAAAACAAGAGAGGAGACTCTCATGACTCTACTTAACAAGGAAATAGCAGGAATTCTGGATTTCAATTATGTGTTTCATAAAACACTATATGTGTACACTAAGTAGTTTATGATCCTTAAAAGTAGAAGCCTTTATTATCACCACAGTTGCAGTCTTTTCTTCACATATCCCAACTGAGAAGGTTAGGTATGGGGCAGGTATGATACAACACCCCAAGAGCAGGGGGCATTGCTCAAGGACCCAACAGTGGCAGCTTCCCTGCTAAAAAAAACCAGCATTGCTTGTCCAGCATAAGGTATGTTTTGCATGCTGGGACCAGCTTGGGATGGTGGTATGCTGGTCCAGCATTAGGTGCTGGTTGCTGGTGTGCTGGCCGACCAGCCTGGGATGCTGGTGTGCTGGCCGACCAGCATGGGATGGTGGTATGCTGGTCCAGCATTAGGTGCTGGTTGCTGGTATGCTGGCCGACCAGCCTGGGATGGTGGTGTGCTGGCCGACCAGCCTGGGATGGTGGTGTGCTGGCCGACCAGCCTGGGATGGTGGTGTGCTGGTCAACATATGTTGTCTTTTGGATGCTAGTATAATCCCAGCAAGACCACAACAAAACCCATTTGTTACATATCACATTTCTTAGTGCATATTCATAGTTAAATAAAGACCAAGACAATTTTCTAGAGAATTGTAATTCACTTTTTAATAAAGAAAAACATTCTGGATATTCCTATCAATCATTTACATGGCTTTCTTTTATATTATATATATATATATATATATATATATATATATATATATATATATATATATATATATATATATAAAAGTTTGTTTAAAATATTTATTGGACAATGACATTTGCCATCACACTGTAATATACACACGTGCACAAATAACGTTACACAATATAACCTTTACAACACACATTTTTGTTCTTAGCTTCCACTCTCTCTCTTAGCGAATAAGTAGTATGTGGTGGCGATGACCATGTTTTTTTAAGAGGTGCCACCCTGAGTCGTTTGCCTTTAGACAACTCCTGCTCTGTATCTTCTTTATTCTCTGAAAAATTATAGAAACAAAATAAGAAACAAAACTATATATCACTCATTTGTTTATATTGTGCAGTGAACGAGTTACGATAAAACAGCTACTGCTTAAGTTACATACCTTTAAGCATCAGTATTTGTGCCCTGAAGAAGTCTTGCTTCCATCGTACCCAATAAACCTGAGTTTGTTCAAACATGTCGTAGTTAAAGTCCTTAATTTCGCTAGTTGACACAACTGCCGTACAGCCGTCATCCAGGTACATCACGTATGCCAACATTCTGATTCCCAGTGATCAGCAGATTCGTCGTGTAGAAGCCGAAGCTTTTTATTTACCCCAAAACAAAACCCTAATTACGGTGAAAAACAAGATGATCTGGAACACGTGCACTTATAGTAATTTCGATAAACACTGTAAGGTATATAATGTAGTCGAAAACATTGCGAGATTTATTTTTGGAAAGTGCAGGAACTACATTTACCTTCGTGAACATAGTTTAAAGGTTTAAAGGTTGCATAGCAACGCTGATGCTGGGTAATATCTCTTCACATTCGCTTTACTAAAAAAACAAACAACTTAACTACCTCTTAATTGAGACAAATGGATTATATATATATATAAACCATCATTCTGAATGATTTATATGCTGCTTCCCTCATGGAGCCCGGGAAACCAACACTATTACTATATTTAATTTGTGGAGACACTTTAATCCCTAACGAACGATTTTTAAATGTTTTTGAGCTTTGTTATTTCAGTTCTTTATTCAAAAGAGGGAGCAAAAGAAATAACACACTTATCATTAAATATATTCAAATATATTGTCTTTTAATCTTATATTAATGTGTTACATAGAAACATACACAAGCAAAAATAAAGGTTTTTCCCATAAAGCTCATTCCAGAAAGATCATACTGGTTAACCAGCTACACCAGCCCCGTTTTGCTTGATAACACCATGACTATGCTGGCCACCCATCTATACCAGCACTATAACAGCATGAACCAGTAAAAACCAGCCTGGACCAGCATGGAATTCATGCTGGTTTATGCTGGATTTTTCAGCAGGGTTAGCAGTGCTGGGGCTGGAGCCCAGGCCTTCCGATCAACCCAGAGCCTCAATCACCTGAGCCACCACAGCTCCACATTCAGCTGAGGTACACTAAACTAAACACATTCAATATTAATATATGGTACATCACCAACAGTTTCTTTATAATACTTCCCAACATTACTATGCTGTTCTTTTAGTTCTGTGCACATCAGTTGTTTTGCATGTTTTAGCATGTTTTGATTAAAAAAACAAAGGCAGCTTCAACCACGATTATGCCACAATCACACAGATAACTGCTTTGATGTAAATTTTGTCATGTCTTATACCCTATCCTACTATATATCATGTCCTATATTAAATATAATTTTTAATTAGGTTTTTCCATGACAAAGTCAATATATGCTGGCATGTTCTGCACGGAGAACTCAGTATTTTTTAATGGAAATAAAAATAATTTATAGACAGTTGTTTAATGGGTGGAGTTAAGCTTAGACAGACATGGTGATTATTCATTATCTTATGGGCAAATGAGTGGATGTATATAAGGTACTAATTCTAACTAAACTACTATGCCAACATTAGAGAAGGTGCATAGAAAAACTTTATAGTTGTATTCTGATGGTGTTGACATTGTTGCTTCTGATCTTTGAAGTTACTTCTGTCTGGTCAGCCATGGCATCAGCATTAAATCACAGAGAAAAAGCTGTAGCATTGTATCTGCTAATCTAGGAATTGTTGATAAAAGCATGTAGCTTTGATTGGACAGTTTCAACAGGAATCATGCCAAATGTACAGTCATATGCAGCTTGTCTAGGGATTATGGGCATGGTAATGTGACTCATTTTGCACAGAAACAAATGACTGAAGATACAAAGCTCTCTGAAGCATCAATGTCTTTTGACAGTGAAAACTTGGGTGAGATCAAGTTGGGATTATAGATAGATCATTTTTTTAATCATAGAGAGAAAATCGCACATTAAAGCAGCAGCAGAAGTATAGTGTCTGTTTACTTTTTGCCATAGTGTTTGATTATCTCCTTTCCACAACCAGATAAAAACTGTCCATAGAGTGATCAGTTTACTACTTGCTTCTCTAGCTCTTATGCCAAGTCCCCAGAATGTTGCTGCAAAGAAGACAGCACTTTCAAATGCTCATGCTTCATATGCTTCAGAAGATCTCCAACATCTTGCTGCAAATATTTTAATATTACTGTATGCTCATCCCCTTTCCATACACAGCCTCCTTGTTGACCTTCCAATCTAGACTACTAAACTACCATGCCAACATGGCAGTTGGTTGAAGTGGACACCAAGGTATTTGTAGGTGTCGACCACCTAAACATCCTGTTATATTATGTTCTGCTTATGGTCCTCTTCCTCCTGACTTCAGCCAACATTACTTTGAGTTTGAACACATTGAGAACTAGATGTTTCTTTTCACACCACTCAACACATTTGTCTACTATGTCCCTATACCAATCTTCCTTTCCATGTCTAATGTGCCATAACACAGAAGATTCATCCAGGAATTTCTGTGTGTAAGACCCCTGACCTCTGGAAAACTGTGGTGTAAAAAGGGTGAAGAGGAAAGATCCAGTTGGTGCTCTGTTGTCTCTATCTGTCTTTGAAATTTAGCTGGTGCCATAAAATACCTAAACAGAAATATGACAAATTTGTATAAACCAATTTTTGAAGACAAAAGAATCTGTGAGACAAGTGGAATCAACTGTTTTTTTGACAATCTGGTCCCAACTCATCTTTCTCTGCCTGTACCATTGTCAGTGCAACAGGAAACACAGACCTCTCTTGTTTGGGAGGTTTAAGAGCTATATCTGCTATATAATGTCATAGTTGACTTTTTCCACTTACCGTGTGACCTCAAAGTTCACCTATGAATAATTTTGGGTTAGAGATGGGAAGCAATACTTGGACCTTTTGTGCAAAATTTAACAGTGGGGAGCACAAATTACAGAGCTGTCACTATTGTGCCTGGAGCAAATTCACTAATCCAGCATGTGCTGCTCTACATTTTAACTGGTCATGGGATCACCTTTGTTTTGTAGTGTGTATTTTAATAATATGGAAACACAACAGTGTCTATGAGATGGCAATCATGGCAAGATGCACACCACAGTGTTTTATCCACCTTGAACCGCCTTGTCATGGGATCATAATGAGCTGGGAAATAAGTGCTGGCCCAGACTCATATCTAGCTGTTTAAATGCATACCCTTTTGTACTGTGTGTACTGTTTTGTACCCCAAAATTACTAAGTAGAAACGTTGGGTAATATCAGCCACCTAAGCATTTGTCCTTCATAAGTGACTTTGGCAGTCTCATAGACTGATACTGTATCTAGTACTGTAAGCCCAGATACTGTACTTCTACCAGTCCAAATGCACACCTCCTTGAATTTGCTGTGGAAAATAACAGTTTTTTTCATGGGATATTGTAGCCAAGGGAATATTAATGTGGTGATCACTGAGGACGGCATGACCAGGTAGAGGCAAAAGCACACAGGTGAATACCCTTTGCAACATGGCAACCAGCTCTCTCTAGAACCAGCTCTCTCTAGAACTAGCTCTCTCTAGTAATCTGTAACTACTGAATTACTTTCAACAGAACCCCAGGATCCACTTATCTCACTATTCAGGTGATTGAAGTAATATATTTAAAGTGTGTCTGCACAATAATTTGAATGAGAGAAAAACTTGTGGAGATTTGTGGGACCTCTCATACTGCAAACAACAGAGATTCAAACTACAAATCCCAATTCCAAGCATCATCATCAATGAACTTACAAACATGTGTTTATGGACAGTAAATTCTGGTGTGCGTGACATACAAGAATTTGTCAATTTGGATCTCTTTGGGCATGCTAACTCAGGATGTAGCATTGAAGAGTGCCTCTGTAACTGCATGCTGAGATTTTGTAAAGCGTTTTTTAAGCGTTCTGGGAATCTTGTTGCATAGTCCACTGAAACTAACAGGATGCAGTGTTCTTGTGTAGTCTGTTCTAATAACCCAACAAGGTCCCTGTCAACTTTTTCAAAAGGGGATCTCAATTTGTTCCTTCTAGGAGGAGGAGAGGATTCCTACAGTAGGGGGGTTGGTAGAATCTCCATGTAAACCTCTGGATCCATAAACCATTATCTCCTAATGTTAGAATTATTAAGTAATTACAGTACATTCTAATAGTCTTACCAATTTTTATATTGTCAGTCTCTTCCTCATCCTTTATGACTTTCTTGTGTATCTTGTGGATAAAAAGTATGACATCAGCTGATGCTGCAGTCTTCCATCAATTTGGGGATGCACCAGCCTGTGGCCCAAATGGAATGCCATACCGCTACCTGTCCAATTGCTAATAAAGGGGTTTGCTGTGAGTTCCGCCCATCTCAGGACAACCTTCAGATGCTGCATGTGCCACTGCCAATAATTACTGTAAATAATGATATCATCTACATCTACATTTTGTGTTTGAGAAAGCAATATGGTTGGCTGTGCACTATGACCCAATTTCCAGTGATAATTGTTCCAGTGTGTGGAGCTTTGCTCTCAGGTCAAGAACATATTGAATTACATTTTTTCTAGTAGTACTTCCTCCCAATTCTTTGGTATCAACAACTTTGTCATCTCTTCTTTAGTTTGAGAGATGCTCCAGAGACTTCATCAGGGTCATTAAGGAATGACAAAGTGTTTTGCGAGAGCAGAGCATTCTATGTGGTTGCATGGTGTAACAAGAGAGACATAAGAGAGTTAGTTCATCAGAAAATGGGGCAATTGATGCCAACACCTTTAGCAGTGAGACCCTGGTAATCAGTTGCAGTGGATGTCTTTCAAAAAAATATATACTGAAGAAAAATATGCTGATTAAAGAACCAAAATCCTCATTTCTCTGCACCACATCCTTGCTTGTGAATAGCTGTGCCTTTGAGATGCTCCTTTTATACCCAGTCATGAGCTGTGTGGGTGTCCTACTTCAGAGTATTTAACAAATAACCATCTGTTACACCAACAATACTGGACAGTGGCACTGGACCCACTCTCAGACCCTCTGGAAGTCTAGTGACGAACTGTTCCTGCACCTCAAGGTCGATCATATCAGTGCAGCACACTGCTTGGCCAGCAGCCACCTCCTGCAGGCATCCCAGAATGCTGTTGATGTTGTTCTGGGCTTTAGCCAACCCTCTGCAAAATCACCCACTTCAAATCCGCGTAGTAACAGCAGGCAGCCAGACCCACGTGTCAGCTCGAAAATCTCAACAAAGGTTCCAACGTCATTGTGCAGCCCCATTTAACTGAGTGCTATGTGGGATATGGTCATTTTTGCTGGAGTACTCCCATGGTGGACCAGTCTTCTGCCTGGGCTTGGAGCAGAAACTGGACACGTTGCTTCAGGCCTGTCTGCAGCTCCAGGAGCAGTTGTTGCTGGGTCTGAAATATATATTTAAAATCTAAATTTAAAATATTGCGCTCAGTTCATTTCTATGTTTTTCACAGTATCTCAGTGAGCTTATTAATACCAGCTCGATGCTGAAGCTCAATCTGATAGTTACACAAGGTGGCGCTGTTTCACTTCATTACTTCTGCTGCTTCGGTGCTGCTGGTGAGAGAATTGTTTTACGTGACCTTTTAAACTTATTTTAAACACTTATTTTTGTCTTAACTGCGCTACTGTGTGTCTCAGTGTGATGACTATCACAGCTATAATTCAAAATAAAAGCTTTTATGCGTTTCCCGTCCAAGTTTAGTTGTTTATTGGCTATACCTAATATCTAAGGGTCTGTTCCATATAAATAAACACCATTAAATATTTCAATTAAGAATTTTTCATTAAGAATCTATATGAAGATATGAGAGGTGGGGAATGAAAAGGATTTAATTAAACATGTAATTGTATTAATCATTAATACACTATTGAAGAAGAAAAAGCATTACTTTGTTTAAAACCCTTAAACTTCCATTTTGGTTCGATAAGCATTGATTTAAATCATGCAAAATAATATATTGAAATTATTAATATATGTTAATATATATAGTATATATATATATATATAATGTAATATATACTTTCCTTTTTTTTTTTTGAAATTGTACAATGTATAGCAGCCTATTTTCTACAGCTGTAAAGTTAAGAAATATTGAAGTGTGATAAGAATAATTAAAACTGAGGAAAATAGGACCCAAGGTTCCCATGTCAGATTATTACACTTGTCCAGCAATAACAGGAAAATTAGTGAAAAGGAGTGCAAACTTCGGTGTGTGTTAGTTATAGTTACAGTGTTTACTGACCATTTAAATTATAGAAATACAAAGAAATTTCCTTTGTTTTTTTTTCTTCTGTTTTTTCTGTATGAAATATATTGAAGTTGAAATAGCCAGTTAGCTAGTAAGAGGTGTTAAGTTGCTATCTTTAATCTATTATTCTAACTTATCCAATATAGTAAAAGTGTTATTCTGTTCATTAACACACATATAATATGATGAGTGATGAGTGTCGACACCCATTCCTAATAATCCGGGCGTAACCCATATTAAAATATATAAATAATGTTGACCCACTGGTGAGTATGTTTGTATATTTAATACTAAATGATGACTTTCTCTCAGTATTATTACCTGAGGGCTCTGGGACATTCTCAGTACACCACATGTGTGTGTATGAACACGTGAGATCATGTGTGTGTATAAACACGTGAGATCGTGTGTGTATAAATACGTGTGATCATGTGTGTGTATGAACACGTGAGATCATGTTTGTAATTTGTTCCTCAGTGTAGCAGCATCCTGATGTCCTTTTCCCGCGTAAAGGAATAATGATGTGATATGTCTGGTCCTTATGGCCCCGCCCACTACTCAGTCTGACGTCACCGACTGCTCACCCACCCAGCAGGACAGTAGACGCTAAGCCCCGCCCCTCTCCTGCCTCTCACACAAACAGCGGCAGTAGACTGAGAGAGTAAATAGAGAAAAGCTCTAAGATGGCGGAGCCAATGAGCCTCATTCAGTTTGGCTCAGCGACGAAGAATCCGCTCTCCAAGCCCAAGGAGACGAAGCCGTCGTCCGAAAACCGACCACAGTCTTCCCGGGACCACCAGCCTCCACCTCCTAAAAAAGTTCGGAGCGAAGAGAAGAGCCTGAAACCCAAGAAAGTGAATGGCGAAGGCGGAGACGAGAAGCAGCAGCAGCAGCAGAAGCAGAGTTATGGCAGCCCCACAACATGGAGCGTGTCTCCCGTCAAGCCGAGCAGCCCAGCGCAGCAGCAGCAGCAGCAGCAGCCTCGTCTACACAAAGTGCACAGTGTGTTCAAGCAGAGCGCCTTCATCGCCTCACCTAAACCCAGAAAGCTGAAGGAGAAGCGGGAGCACGACAAGGAGAAAAGGAAGCACAAGCTGGAGAACAGCAGCAGCCTCGGTAATGTTAGTGCCGCGATGAAGAAGGAGAACGGAGAGCTGAAGTTGGTGCAGAAAGGTAACGCAGTGCCCTCACGTCCTTATTCATCCGGTATTTAACCTCCATTCAGCGCACACACTCACTTCTACAGCGATTTACAATAAAGTGCGCGTAAATGTGTGTACATGAGAAAGTACGGGCTAACAAACATTAGCCTTGCACGGCTAAGCTAGTCCATTAGCATGTGGCTAATGCTAGCGTGAGTGATGGCCGCAGTGTAACAGCACGTTAGGGCTGATAGACACTGGCTGTGATTCAGACACGGGATCATACACATCGTGTTAATTTCATTTAAATCTGCTTAAAAGAATATCACAGTGAGTCGTGTAACACACAGGAGAAACACTTTAGTGATTAATACTGAGATCAGAAGCTGTGTGTGTTGTGATCTGTGTTAAACACCTAAATCTGTCACCACACATCAACATGACATTTATACATCATATACACATTATAACAATATCAGTGCATGTTTACTGCCAATGTGGTTTATTTACATATTAGGCATCTTGCATGTAAATCTCACTCTGGATAAGTACACATTTAATCAATAAGTCTTTATAGTTACTCATTTTTACAATACTTACATTACTAATTTAATATTTCACACAATTTAGGACACGAAGCTGTGTGATCTTTTATCTCATAGCTAACTTCATAGGGCAGAAGATCATCTCTCTCTTGAATAACACATGGTCAAGTCCAGCTGAGATTATATTCTTTAAACACTGCATCTGTTTATTTACATGCAACTTGCCATCTCTGAATCAACCGTCTCTGTAAAAGTGAAAACGACCTTTATGTTCCCTCACAGACTGAAGGGCTAATTCCACTGTGTCATTTTCCACATGCGGTAATGAAGTACCATTTAATTTGTCTGTCATTGAGACATAAAGGATATCAGCAATGTATAGATACACAAAATTCACAATTAGACAAGATATGGTGTGATACAGTGCTGAAGGAATATTTCTATTATTTATTGATTTAAACATTCATGAAGACTAATATGGTGTTCAGGGTTGCCAGATTATAAAAAAAAACCCTGAAAAAACGATCAATAATAGTCACTCAAATTGAGTAACACTTTTTCCCCCTAAACCTTTGCATTAGAAAGCAGTTCCCTGTGGTGCACAGATATTTCTGATTGATTGTTTCAAAATCTTAACCCTGATGGTGAGACTCGAGGGGGTGTGTCTGAACAAATGGCTGCATTATTTCTCTTTCAGCTATTAGCGCTTTATCCTGTGAGTCTCCCCACTCTCACTAGCTCAGGCATGTTTTGTAATTGTGTTTCTGAATATGAATGTCACACACTGCAGTGGCTTCTTTGAGAAAACTGCAAGAGACAAAGAACCTGCTTGGGAGCATTGTTTTTTGTTTGTTTGTTTGTTTGTTTGTTTGTTTTTTAAATCCCTGTATCATCTCCTGATACAAAATAAAGAGGATGGAGTGTGGGGCTGATTAACTTTAATTGTATATTATAACACCTGAGAAACAATCTTTTTTTTATTCTACAGCATGTTGAATGTATTGTTAAAAATCCAGTCGTGTCTCATCTAGAGCTTCGTATTAAACGATTCACTAGACCGTACCATTACAGGCCTTAAGCAGCTGTATGAGGTATAGTATTATAATAGTGGTAAAATCAAACCTAACAACGTTCTTGTAGAACTTATTTTCAACCTCAAATTGTTGGTTAAAACTTGATCTTTTTACCTTGACTCGAGCTGCAGGAGGTTGAAGCATGTTGTACACAGTGTGGTATGATCCACACCTAATTTTCCCACTCACCCAGTACAGAACAGCCACGATACAAGTGTTTTGTTTAACTGTACGAATACTGAATAGAAGAAACACAGGCGTAACTTTAGTTTTGTTAAGGGTTGGAGTGGGAGAATTAACCCTGTATGATTGATTACAAACTAAGTGAATTGTCAGTGAAAGCTCTTGTGGTGTGTTTAACTCAGGCATGTGAGCTGCTCTCATATCGAAACACTTCAATCTAACCAATCTTTAAATCCACTGTTCTCTCAGTCACAGATGGATGATGTTAACAAGGTCAGGAATGCTGCAACAATAAACTTATGAAATGTAAATAAGGATATGTACATGTGCAGCAGAAACACTTATTGGATAAGCTTCATTTTATTAATTGTCCTCTGTGTTTACGTAAGAAGACGTCCACAGCTTTATTTGTTCGGCAGCACAGACGAGAAGCTCAGATGCAGCAAAAAAAGATGATTTGTTGCTCTGCTCTGAAGTCATACATCAGGGTATAAAATGTTTGTCGTATACAAAACTGGAGAAAAGGAATTGTGTATTACAAAATATTATACATGTTTTTTTTTGTTTATTCTGAAGCTACAAACTCCATGTACACATTTCAGCACACAATTAAATCATCTGACTTTAGAGTCATCACAGTATTCAGGATCTTACTGGCATTCTTAGTGCCGTCCTCAGTCGCCCCACACCTACTACTCTGCATGTCTGTCTAAATGTCACTGAATTTACCTGACCTTTCTGTTCCTTTTAGAGAGTTTTGCTTTTTTATCAATCAGACCTCTTTTGATTTAACTGAATCTGCCTCTAGAAGCATTTCTAAAGTTAATCTTTTTTTTTTCAGCAAGTCTAATTTATTAAGCCGTATCTGAATGGATTTATTCCAAGTTGTTTAGAGGGCTGTATATACATAAAAATTTAAAGTGTTGTAAACTATTATGTCAACTTTGTACATCTAAACTCCACTGATCGGGTTTAAATCATTAGTTACATTTATTTTTTTAGTTTATGGCTTTAATGAAATCTTTTACAACATATTTTTAATGCTATTCAACACTTTATTAACCCTTCATTAGATCCAATGTTCAGTAAACTGGGTCTCAAGCCTTTATACTTGTATATACCAGTCTAAATTACCTGTGTGTGTCTGATATTCTGTGAGTTTCAGCTTTTTATGTTTTGTGGGCATCACCAAATGCAGATTATCTGTAGTGTTCATGTGTCCGGTGATTCAGGGCTGATGGGCTTTCAACACCACACAGGAGTATGAAGAATCTCCTTGTGTTTGAAAGTTTTGCCGTTTTTTTAAAGCTCATATTGGATATTTGAGTTAACACAAGTGAGAACATGTCTCTACTTTCCAAAATTCATTTTTTTTCTTTTTCTTTTCCAGAGCACACCAAGGACAAACTGAAGGAGCGCGAGAGAGAGAAAGAACGGGTACGGGAGAGGGAAAAGAAAAAGGAAAGGGAGAAAGACAAGGAACAGGCAAAAGAGAAAGACAAAGAGAAGGAGAAGAAAAAACACAAATTGATGAATGAAATCAAGCGAGAGAACGGGGAAGTGAAACCGCAGCAGAAAGGTGAGTTACAAAAGAGCAAACGATCATATAGTAGAGGTCAAAAGTTTACATACACTGGGCTAAAGATATTTAATCTCGGTATTCTCACACAAAACTCAATTATGGTGGTTAAAAGATTAAAGAAAATGGTTTAACAACTTTCAGAAGGTTCTGATCAATAATTATCATATAGATGGAAGCACACTTGTTGCTGGAAAAGAGCCAGTTTTAGAGCCAGTGCCTTTTTGACATTGATGTAATCGGAAATCCATGCCAGCCTTCAAAGACCTCATAAATAGCTGTGATGGTACCTGGAACATTAGTACAAACAAGTACATGCCAATATAAAATTCTGAGGAGCACACAGAGATCAAGGAGCACAGATAAACTTTCAGAGATGAATGTGAGCTTCGGTCTGTCTGACTGAAGCCCTCAAATGCAACAAACGTAGCACCAGGTACAAAATTATGTGCATCCACCATTAAGATTGTCCTACATGACCCTGGTCTGTAAGGCTGTTCTGCAAGTCAGAAGCTACTTCTTCCTGAACTTTGCAGATGTTCACCAGGAATGAAGAAGGAGGACTATCTAGAGATACAAAAAAAAAAAGACGTCAGACAGAAAATAAAAACTTGGTCACAGCTGGGTCTTCCAGTGGGACAATCATCTAATCATCTGTAACAAAGTGGATTTCAAGTGTTGCTGTGACCATCACAAAGCCCTGACCTGAATTCCTCAGAAAGTTAGTGGACTGAAAAGAAAACGTCCAAGGCCTAAACAAGGAGTCCCACAAACCTGACTGAGTTACACCAGTTACTGTCACAAGCTAGGAGTCCAGCAGAGAATAGTGAGAAACATGTGGAAGACAAAGTCACAAAAAACTAGTGTGTGTGTGTTTAAGTGTTAAGACTAGTTTAATTTCTGACCCACTGAAAGCCTGACAGACTTATTTACTCAATTGTCGTTTCATTAATTTT
This sequence comes from Tachysurus vachellii, assembly GCF_030014155.1. Lineage (NCBI taxonomy): Eukaryota > Metazoa > Chordata > Actinopteri > Siluriformes > Bagridae > Tachysurus > Tachysurus vachellii. The sequence goes on from NC_083475.1 coordinate 5,100,618, forward strand.
TAATGGTTATAAAACCTGTGTTTCACTAGAAGTGTGTGCAGGTGCGAAAGCTTGAGTTGAAGGTCATTAGACAAGCGCTTGACTTTGTAGATACAATATTTTTTTTTGTTTGTTTTGTGACACAAAGTTGGTATTTGTTGGTGGCATAAGCAATTTCCTCTGTCTTGTGCTCATTACTTTTAATTAGCTTTAACTGCAGAACTGTAGGGATGTCTCCAACAGCTGGTGCACATCTGTGTCCTGTAGGGGTTTACCATCCGTTTTCAATTCAGCATCAATAAACATTGCCTGAAAATGTATTTAAAAATGTTCACTAGATTAAAACTTTCAGTCTGTAAAAATATAGTAATTAAAATGTGTGTATGTGAGTGAGAGATAATGAAACATTCAGGTTGAACCATTCCAACTGGTAAGCTTTTACAGCGCTTAGGCTTGTTGTCTTGTTAGTAAAAAATCAGTTGCAAAAAGTCTTTCACAGACTAGATCAGGCTTGTTTGCAGAAGTATTCACCTGTTTTAGCAGTTTGGCATCATCCTTTCATTATTACTTCCACAGTAAACAATTCTGTGATTTTAGCTTAGCAATCAAATCATGACTGAGCAGTTAGAAAGTGCAATTAGCATGCTAGCTAATTAAGTTAAGCTGTTAATCAACCTGGATTTTAACACTTTAACCATATTGTTTTGGTAATAAAGCTTTTACATGTTAAAAGCTTGAGTATCGGTAGCATATGGCTTTACTGATGCTAACATCATTGTGTTAACATTGTGCATTTCCTGCAAAGCTTCCAGTGATGTGTCCTGTCAGTCTTAATTTCTCACCTGGACAGTTCACATGGACATCACACCCATGGCTAAGTAAAGATGACGATGTCATTTCATCTTTTATTTACTTATGTATAAATCGTATAACATCCAAGTCACAAATGCTGTCCTCTAATATTAATGCCCCACAGGCGTTTGCCCTGCTCTTTCTATGCCGTACTGCTGCTTACAGATGGCCGTTCCCAGCTAAATCAGTCCAGATTTAAGGAATCACTGTGGTGATTGTGTAGCTGGAGATATGAGATCACTGTAGAGCAGAACACAAGATTCTGATATGTGTCAGCTACAGAGCACTTTGTGACGTCAGACGTACCACCTGAATGCCACAGCAACACAACAACTTAATCTCAATAGTTTCAGTGATTTGAAGATCCTGCTCACCAGAGACCGGTTGGCCAAAGCTGTAATGTTTAATTAGCCATGTTTAAATTGGTCTCATTCGAATGCATGCCTTTTGTTATGTTATACACTGCTTAAAGTCTGAATGACACATACTTTTCACATTAAGTTATTGTGCTTTTATATTGTTGAATGTAATCGTCCTTGGGCTGTTTGCATTCAGCAGTGTAACATATTTCCATATTAAGGTAGTGTTGCTCTTGTGTTACCCAGGAGCATTATTCAGGTTGGTAGGAAGACGGCGGCCTGTCCTTCATAAGGCCACATCGGAACATTTCCAAAAACAGGATTATTCTCAGCACTGCTGTATTCTTCTGTGTACAGCATCCTCAAAGTTTAACAGCGCCTACAGCTTTTGCCAGCTCAGGCTGACCTTAGGACATAATGGTTAACAAACCCATGTCACAACAATTTCACCATATCCACCTACACAAGGTTGTGTAGCAGACACTTCACATCAGATCAGCTAGCTGAACCCCCAGAAACCTGGTGTCATAGCTCTTTAAATTAAGCAGCTAGAGAATTTCAAATCCACAGACCGTTGTGTGGAAGATAAAGGCACTTAAAATAGATACCGTGTCATAGTATTGGATTAGTAACTCCTTGCAGATTTACATGCTAATAGCATTGCTGACATGTACTAGCAATGTTCTCTTGATAGCGTAAATGTTTTTCTGTTAATATAAAAAACAGACTGATGTGATAAATTGACAAAGTAATGAAATACAAATGTCTTGAACCTAGAAAAGTAGAAACTGAAGACACCCATTAACAACACAAGTGACTTTGCACTAAACTGTGAGGCCAAATGTTTGCTGAGGCGTTTCTTTCTGTTAATACTGTTTTCTTACCTTTATATTAGTGTGCTTCTGATTTAAACACATAGTTTGAAGCCTTTTACTTGCTTGCTAGAAGCAACTCTTCTGTTCTTACTTACCGAATGACTGTAGTTGAAATGAACTTCAGCAGCTCTTGTAATCACAGACTGTAAAACACTGCCACTGTTAGTGGAAATACAGGAACAGTGCTAAGAGGAACACAGAGGTGTTTTACTTAACATGGAAATTTACAGCACAGGCAAAGCTATGACCTAAAACTCCTGAGGAGCTAATTGGTCGCTCCATTCCACTCGACTACAAACAGTTATAGAAATGACATTATTTCCTGTCCAGTGTCACTTAAATGAGGATGAGGTTCACTTCTGAGACTTCACTTCCTCTAAAGGTTTCTTCCTCATCATCTCAGGGAGTTTGTCCTCATCATCGTCACCTCAGGCTTGATCATTAGATATAGACGTTAGAGATAAATAGTACTTAACTGTAGTAACAATAGCATTATCTTTTTCCTGTACTTCTGTAAAGCTGCTTTGAGATAATCTCAACTGTAAAATGTGCTTTACAGATAAACTGAACTGAATTGAAAGCTTATTTTTACAGTATTCAAGTTGGGCTGTATCATGTCAGATATTAATTTTGTAGATTTTTACACCTTAAAGTTTGCATAGAATAATTATTTCTTAAGCGTAACATTAGCTGAGAGGACCTCACTGTGGTGTAGGGTTTTACTCTGATTAACACTTTTAAAAACCCTTTGTCGGTTTAGTTGAGGACTGATCTAATAATATTGTTTTACAATAACACCTATAATAACACCTCCCCCACTGTTCAGGGTAATTAAATCATTTATTGTCATCATATAGAATGGCAAATCACAGGAAACAATCAGGGAACTATTAATACTGCACAAGCTTGGTATGAATGGTTTCAATTTCCTGTTTCTTTTCAACTATTATTACATCTGTGGCCTCACAGGTTAATGCTACTGTCCTCCTTCTTCTAGTTGATACGGAGGAACCGAAGGCAAATGCTGAGGAGCTGCTGCTCAAAAAGGCTAAGAAGAAAAAGAAAAAGAAACACAAAGAGGCGGAGAGACGGAAGCGGCCCAAGATGTACAGCAAGTCCAGTCAAACGCTGTATTCAGTTCTGCTGAACTCAGAACTCCCAGGATTGCTGTCCAAATCAGAGACAGAATTCAAATCCCCTTTTCCTGTGTGTAAAACATTCCCCCTCTCCTCCTCTTCTACTGCCACTGTCAAGCAAGAGAAGAGCAGCAGCTTCAAGTCCACCTCTGGAACCGGGGACATTAGTACAGCAAGCAGCGGAAAAACCTCCCAGCTCCATTCTCGTCTCCCGGGGATAGATGGTTTGGAGTTTGGGCGTTTTGTGCATGTTGAGCAGCAGCCAAACGGTGGTGCCCTGGTCCTGCATGCCTACAGCCGTGAGCTTGCTGTTCTCTCAGCCGAGGAGATGCAAAGGTTTGCTCATGAATTTGTGACATTGGCGTTCTGTGAGGATCCTGATGGAGCTGCACACTATGTTATGGGCATCGTCCATGGAGCGGCCTCCTACCTCCCCGACTTCCTGGAATATTTTTCTTCCAAATTCCCCAATTCTCCTGTAAAGATGGAGATCCTTGGCAAGAAAGACATTGAAACGACATCCATGGCAAATTTCCATGGTCAGGTAAGTCAATGCAAACTTTGGCTATAGATTTACTTCATCAGCTCCAATCCCTATCTATGACTGACAGTGAGATAAGTAACATACTGAACTAGGGCTGGACGATACAGTTTAAAAGGTTCATCAGCGATTATAATGTCATAGTTGATATTGATAATTACTGATAATAACCTTTTTAACAATGACCAATAGAAAAAGTATTTTGTTTTTAATTTACACATTTTTTTTTTTTTTAAAGCAATCAAAAACTAAAATTTAAACAGTCAAAACCAAAAAAATGTAAACATATCTTATTTAATCTTCATGTAAGATATAAAGTTTTAAATAATCTCTTTACACAAATTTTGTTGCATTTATTTTATTAAATATTATGTAAATTTTGAACAATCAACATTTGCTTGCTTTTGTTCAGACCCCATGACATCAGTGTATCAGTCAAGTTTTGAGCCATAAATTCCCCAATATGATCCTCAGGAAAATATGCTGTTTCCAAACATTTACTCTTCACTTTCCATTTGCTGTCAATGAAATGCACACTTAAACTTATGTACGGCTCACGTGTGACAGACAGACGTCTGTGGTTGTTGCAAAATACGAGACGGTGAATAAAGCTTTTTCAGCTGTTGTTCGTCGGTGAATAAAGTTTGGGATTTTGCGTCCCAGGACAACATAATGGGGCTGAAACATGCTTAGTAGTCTTAGTGTGAATCCGGACTTCATTATGCTACGTGGAAGCATTTCTTGTGCGGGTTAAGTCATTGTATTGCTTGGACAATTTCAGCGCTGTAGAGTACCTTTCCATCTTGAGCTGCTTGTGGGTTGTTTAAGTTGTGGTAGATGTGGATGGACAATATGCTGTTTATTCCAAAGGGTGAAAGCCTTTAAGGTGATAAAATAAGTTGCTGGTGTTTACTCTCTTTGGTGGGATGTTTTTTTTTCTGATGTTGGTCAAAACTTCCACACTGGTGAGCTGACATTTCCATTTTTTTATTAGCAAACTTCTCACCACTGAAAACATTTTTGTGTTTTTCCTGTCACATGGCGATGGCGCAACTGAACGCCACAGCAACACAACTTATTGGCTGTTTGCTTGTCACTCTTGACACACTCCTTTGTCAGGGCATGTTATAGGTTGTTTAAGATATAGTGATGGCCTTCGTCCAATTCATTAAAGTGAAACACTCAAGCGTTTTTCTATCGTTATCGAAAAAGGCCTATTGTCGATAAATATCGATATTGTTTTATTGCCCAGCCCTATACTGCTCAGTGATCAAATTAGCATACTGAACTAATGACTGACCAGTGATCTAATTAAGTGAGAAAGACTTGAAATACAAGATACAGAAACTACACATGAAACCCAGGCTGCACATGCTACACATAAGATGCATGCAGCACATGAGCCATAAGCTGCACGTGAGCTATTGACTGCACGTGAATCACAGACTACACAGCATATACAGGCTGCAAGTGAGATATTGGCTGCACATGAGACACAGAATACAGAAGATAAACAAGCTACACAATACCCAGGCTGCACATGAGACAGAATACACATGATACACAATACCCAGATACCAGTTACACATGAGGCACCAGTTACACATGAGGCACCAGTTACACATGAGGCACTGGCTCAGGGTTCCCACACGTCCTGGAAAACCTGGAAATCCTGGAAAATTAATGACCAATGTTCCAGTCCTGGAAAACACATGGAAAATGAGAGAAAACATAAATTGTCCTGGAAAAAATCTTGTTGTCCTGGAAAATTATAATTTTTAAATGTTCTTGATCATTTAAAGAACAGTTTACAACTGGTCGAAACAATTAACATTAGTAACAGAAAGCGCTCTGTTCAGGGATGCTGAGTTTTGACAGGTTTTTGTTATGCTGTTTAATCTCGCTGTGACGGATGACGCTGTCTTGTGTTGGCGGTTTCAGCTGCTAGGAATGGTTTAAGTGCTCGAATGTTTTCAGCAAATGGTGACGGGTAAGAAGGTTAAATTAACCTTGTTAATCTGAATATCATGTGCAAGGGGAATGTACAGCAAACTAAAGCATGCATGACTGCATTGGCCTGAGAAAGGAAAGGGTATTAATATGTGCGGTCTTTTTATTTTATAAATGTTAATTTCATTCACATGAAAAATTGTCTTTAAAAGTATAGCTAAGTAATAGCCATAAAGTGTACGTTGTTTTTAAGACTTCTGGAGAGAAGAACATATTACTTTAGGCCGTGAATCTGTGATCTTTGTCTTTTTTTGCTAAATTTGAAAAGTCCTGGAAAATGATCTCTGATAAAGAGTGCGGACCCTGTGGCTGCACATGAGGCACAATACACAGGATGCTCAAGCTGCACAGGCTAAACATGAGACAAAGGTGGCAGATGAGCTAAATGCTACACACGAGACACTGGGTACACAGAAGTCAAACAGTGTCTCGTGTGCAGCCACGAGAGACACTGGCTACCCGTAAGGCACTGGCTGCACGTGAAGCACTGGTTGCACTGGCCGCAGACGAGGCACTGGTTGCACATGAGGCACTGGTTGCACATGAGGCACTGGTTGCACATGAGGCACTGGTTGCACATGAGGCACTGGTTGCACATGCTACACCACAGAAAGCACTGTTCAACACCAATACACATAATCACTATTCTGATGCCTAAACACTAGTGATCCAGTTCTCTCTTCTCTTCTCGTCATTCTGATGCAAGTTCCTCTTTGGTGTTTCAGCGTTACTCTTCCCCCTGTTCTTGACTTGGCTAGATGTGAAGGGCTTTTTTTATTGAAGAAAAAGCCCTTCACATCTAGCCATGCATTTGCTTCCATGAACACTAACTAAATACACATCTAACACTTGATTAAAACATCTTCACGCCACGTGTGTGTGTGTTTGTGTGTGTGGAGGAGCTGCCTGAGCCTTACCTTGGTTTCTGAGCCCTACAGCAGACTAGAGCTATCAATAAAACTAAAGATTCTCCAGATTGTTAAATCAGCAGACCACAAGAGGGCATAATAAATAAGTACAACACAGTGAGAAATTATTGTTTCTCAAAAAAGAACAAACCATTCTGTTAACACAGTGCATTTATTTTTATACTAAAGTGTATAGAATTATAACAGCAAAAGATTTTCCCTTGTGACAGTTGTGACCATTTAGATTTGTTAAATATTTTATCATTGATTACTTTGTCAATTTTACTCTAAAATAGCATTGAATATTAGTGAACACCATTTTAGTGTTGACTAATATTCTACCGTATATTCACACATTTTATAACGTGAAAACTGCCCTTTGTGTGAAAAGCTGATCTCTTGAAGTAATAATATTTACATTGAATACACAATCATTATATATGCTTTAGTTCATTGTCTGTAGGTTGTTACAGAAACAGTGTATTCACGTGACTTGCCATCCTGTCTAGAGTGATACTAAGGTTCACTTGTGCAGAAGTAAGTTGTAATAATATGTTTATGTTGTGTACATATTTAATTAAACTCATATGTATGGCACGGGGAGTTAAAGTGCTTCACTCTCTCAGCAGTATGTTTTAATTAAAATTAGCACTACACATAACTTTTTCCATTCTTATGTATATTTGTTTCTTACAAATATACAGTTTGATGTTTAAATTCTGTTCTGAAATTTAACTTGCTGGCCGTAGAGTAGACAAGAGGACAAACGGAATAAATGGCTGAAATTTTTGACATTCACGTTTATGTACACAATCACATGTAAACATAATGAGCAGTGTCAAGGTTAGAGGTCATGTTCATGCTTTGTACAATAAATTCATAATGGAATTGTCACAGAACTTTATATGGTGTAACATTGAAGCGTTCAACTATGAATAACATTTAAATAATAGTTTATAAACAAATACATTACCTCTATCAATGTCACAAGTGTTAAAGGTGCTTGTCAAACAACTTAGTATTTAAATATGTTTAAATACACCATTCATTAGCAGGCATGGTTTACTTTATATTTATTTATTTAATTTATATTTATATAACAAGCAATTTTGTTTTCATTTAATTATAGTTGATTTAAATTTAGCATTAACTGTCGACATTTTATTGTGAAGTGCACTTTATTAAAATTTGTCAAGGGTGTTTTGGCCTGACTGATCTATGTTCTTCTTCTTCTTTGAGATGATCTACACCTTCACTGTGCCATTAATAGAAACTTGACCTCCGTCCCACAGCATGGCAGGAAATAAGAAAGCATCCAGATTGGGTTTCATGCTTCATGATTATTAGGCACGATTTTGTGTTTGGTGTGTGTGGTGAAGCGTGAAAGCTGTTTTCAAGCTTTTCTGGCTGGTCCTCTTCAAAACAGTGGTGTGCTTCACACAATCCACAACATGGTCTGCAGTGTGTGTGTGTGTGTGTGTGTGTGTGTGTGTGGAAGCTACAAGTGATGTGTGAGGTGATCAGTTCACTTCACTAAACTTTCTTCAGGATTCCCAGAAAAAGGTTTATGGAGTTTTATTTGCAGTTGTGTTTTCTATTACGCGCTTTCATGATCGTACCCTGTCTACCAAATTTTAAATGGAAATGCGAATCCCATGTGCAATGGCATTTCCTATGTCCTATGACCCTGTTCTATTGAAATAGCAGTAGCAATTACCCTGTTTGCTATTTCACTTCCTCTGGGTGGCGTATGGAGCCTGACAAAATTCAAATGGATTCTGAATCCTTTTGCATTTCTGATGTGCGGAAACCTGTAAATCAGTGGGGAGGGAGGGGAGTATACTGTGGGAAGTGACACCACTCACGCTTGACTGCGTTTCAGACACCGGAGGAAAATCTGCTGAACACTCAGTATGTTTCACATTTACTTTATACTTCAGTTAGACAACTGTGTTTCTAAGAATATTAATATACTTAAAAATGGTAAATTTGTTTTTCTGCAGCTTCCCGTGTTTGTAAAATTCTGCCCTTTTTAATTTTTATGTGTACACATTAGTGGCTATGTGTTTAAGTCTTTTTAAGTGTTAGGATTTTAGTTGTGTTTTAAATAAGATGGACCAATGATGAGTGTGTGTGTGTGTGACACCTTTTTCCACAGGCAGGTCTGGACCTCTTTATTTCAGGCTGCTGTGGACATTTGTCCAAACTGACTAAACAGAACTTTTTGTTTGATGCAGCAATTAATCGTTCGATGTGATTAATTACGTTACATCCATTTTTCCCCTCTAACTTGATCAGTTAACTTGGACTGTTGGAGCACAGCAGTCTATCTAAAGTAAAGACTCAATGCAGAGGAATTTCAATTCATTGCTTGTTTTTGGTTAATGTAACAAACTGTGCATTGTAAGTCTGTGGCTTTTGATCAATGTACATGTTGCAGATCACAAAAAAATCTCAGGTACTGTGGTGCGAGACCATTCAGCACTTTATAGTATAGTAATAGTATTTTATAATCAATGTGAAATTTAGCTAGGAGCCAATGCAATGAGTATAAGAAGAGTAATGTGTTCATGTCTTCTGGTTCTAGTTAGAACTCTAGCTGCTGTGTTCAGGACTAACTGGAGCTTGTTTATGCTCCTACTGAACATCCAGACAGTAAAGCATTACAATAATCCAACCTAGAGGTAACAAAATCATGAACTAGTGTTTCTGCATCATGTAATGACATCATATTTCTTATCTTAGCAATATTTGAGATGAAAGAAGGCTACCCTTCTATCCTTATGATATTATCTACATGAGCTTCAAATGGGAGACTGGCGTCAATATTCACACCAAGGACTTTTACTGATGCACATGATGAAACAAAGACCATCCAGAGATACCCTATAATCAGAAACCTTACTTCTGGCTCCATGGGGTCGTAGTACATGCACTTCCATCTTGTCAGTCTTAAGCAGGAGAAAGTTAGTAAGCCTCTAATGTCCTTTTTAATGACCTTTTTCATTAAGCTGCTGTCTCTCATCTCACTGCTGAAACATTCAGCTGTGTCTCAGCAACATAACAGTTGAAGCTCAGGCCATGCTCACAAATAATTTCAGAAGTCAACATTGGATAAGATAAATTAGCTAAAAGGTTTTCAGCTTTCAGTTTCGGTTAAATTTTCTCTTAACCAGATACATTTTAACACTCAGTAACTTTGATAAACACTACACAATGCATTACATATAGCCTTGTTAGCATATGGCATACATAACGTACAGTATATGAGTAGGATGGCAAAGCCCTGTACTTCTCTAAATATATTTAATACTTGTCTGTCTGCAGGCACTGAAAATTTCACTGACAGAAGACTAAGTAAACTCTGAAGCATCTGAGGCGATTCTCCACACAGAAAACCATTTACACACTCGGCAAGCTAAATAAATGAACCTTCAAAGTGTTTCAGTGAGACAGGCAGCAGATATTTATTTATAAATATCTTTATTTATAAATATCTTTATTTATGAATATCTTTATTTATAAATATCTTTATTTATGAATATCTTTATTTATAAATATCTTTATTTATGAATATCATTATTTATAAATATCTTTATTTATGAATATCTTTATTTATAAATATCTTTATTTATGAATATCATTATTTATAAATATCTTTATTCTGAATTTGTTTGATCAGAAAGAAACTAATCATGGCCTGAAATTCAGAGTTGATGTACAGCTGTAAACAAAAAGTGTGCAGAAGCATAAAAACTTTGAAGAACAGTCATCATATTAATTTCCCAGTTTCTTTTAACTGATCCAAACTCTTGACAGAATTCTTGTGCAATAACAGATTATTTGATAGTCATGATGTGTTGCAGCCAGTGACCAGCTATTTAATTTAACCCAGTGAAGATGTTAGCTGATCAATAAATCAATAAAGATGTGTCTGGATTGAGTTTCCAGGTGGTTAAACCTCAGTGTTTCATGAGGGTGAACATTGAGTGTGATATCTGTTCAGTCCTGTACATGGTCTTTCTTCAGGCTCTACACCGGTTTCTTCAGATCCAATTCTTTAGTGTCCACATTTCTCTAGGTGATTCTCACTGTCTTTGGTGTTGGAACAGTAATTATGAGTGTAAAGACTCTATACGTCCTTAAAGAGTAAAGACTCTATACGTCTATACGTTGTGTGAGTAACTTTGTTGGAGTGTTTGAGTGAGTGAACACCCCCACAAGCACATCAAGTGTGTACATTGTTCACTGGCTGAGACTCGAGTGTAAACAGATCTTAACAAGTGCAGTCTTGAGCTGATCCAAGAAAGAATGTTCACAGCTAATGTGAGGTGACTGTGTGGTTTCTACAACAGTGGTTCCCAAACTTTTTACAGAGTTGTACCCCCCAGGGATTTAACATCATTCTGCGTAATCCCCCCCCCCCCCCCCCCATAATTGTGGTCTTGATTTTTTTTTAAACATGCATTTTATACACATGTACCTTCACAAAATAACTTATTTGATCAAACACAGTCGGAGACAGTTTTAGTCTTAAATCATTCTCTATGCAGAGTTTGTGTCGATATTTGTTCTTTATGCTGGTAAGTGCTGAAAACTCACTTTCGCACAGGTATGTTGTCGAGAAGGGCAGTAATGTTTTCAAAGTGCGATCTGCTAAGGCATTATAATCTGCACGCAAAGCTATCCAGAAATCTGCTAGTGATTTTTGTGTAAACTCACTTTTCAAAGCGCCACTTGTAGAGATTTCAATGAGACTCTCTTGCTCAGAAATGGGCAGGTGTGCTGTGGGGTGGCAGAGAATTAGATGGCGAATCCAGTTGTTTGCATTGTCCATCTCTAGAAAATACATTCATAAATATACCGGACATATGGCAGCAGCTGAGCCAAACCAGTTACTTCAGTCGATTCGTCGATTTGTAAAGCGTAGAAATCGCCGGATTTTGGTTGTTTTAATACGTCTTCTGCCATATCAGCGATGCGACGTAAAGCTGTGTGAATTACATGCGATACGTAAAGACGTGCACTTATGCATGACACTTGAGTGGACACAGATTTTTGTTTACTGCAGATAGTGTAATTTGATTGGATGTCATTTGACCTTTTAAGGCACTAACTAGCTACTTTGCTGTGTGTACACTAGAGTGGGCACATCTTTATATTTAGTCTGAGAAATACATGTCTGGTTGAATATTAGGTGCGGTATAATTACATTAACAGTACATTTCAGCATTTTGTTCGCGTACCCCCTCCGTCATGTGGCATACCCCCAGGAGTACACGTACCCCAGTTTGGGAACCACTGCTCTGCAATAATCTCATGGAGAACTTTATTAATCATGTACAGCCATCCCAGAAGCACAGAATAAATGTCCACAGAGCAGAAAGTCTGGATCACAGGGGTCTCATCATGCAGTGACCGCACAATTAAAAGGGGAGAGCCAGAAGATAGATGATGATGACACATAAGATGACACAGACATGAAGGCATCCTGGGATATAAATCTGCCTGCTACTCCACAATCAACAGCATCCAGACATCACAGTTGACCACACACACTCTATGCCATGAACACGTTTACCTAAACGCTTACTAATAAAAGCCTGACTAAAGAAAATGTTCTCAGCATTCAGAGTGGTGATCATGGCACATACAAAACCTGTCTGATAGCTGCTTATTAAAAGTTTGGCCTCGTTTTACTTATTTATGTCTGTGTTGGGTCCGAATGCTACGAAATTGACATAATCCAAACACAGTAAAGGTTTAAACGACTTATTTGTTAATGTTTGTGATTACTGTGTTGAGTGAAAAGAACTTCCAGCAGTCTGTGAGGAGCAGAAGCAGGGCTGCAACAGCCCCCAGCGGCACCAGGAGTGTATTACAATTCACCCAGAAATGGAGCTCTGTGTGCTTATATAACACCATAATTCACTGTGCTGGTGAAGGAAACATGTAAAGATTTGATATGATGTGAAATGGTTGGGTGTCAACACACCACATTATAAATGCAGCAGAAATGAACATTGTCTTAACGTGACAGCATTTCACATAGTTTCCTCGGATCCAGAGCTGAGAAATTAGAAACTGCTAATTAATTAATAGTCCATCAGAGACCATTAATGACAACAAATTCAACAAAAGAAGAAAACGGAAGACTCGTACACAGTTACGGAAAATGCTTACATAAACAGTCTCACCTGCTGATGATTAATTTTGTTGAACATGCTCTCTAATGATCTGTTCATGATCTCACTGGGAGCTCGTAGCTCACATCACAATAAAAAGTGTTCAGCCTACACGCCTCTGCATCTGCGTGAAAGTCCTTTTAGCCTGAAGGAGGAGGATTAATGTCCTTGTATTGGTTGTAATAGCTGCATGTTATCACGTTCACCACCAGCATCTGCATTTGTGCTCCTTGTCTGTTTGAGAGACACTGGAATCTGATCCAGATGATTGTGGTTAGATTGATGTCAGACGGACAGTTTGAGGCAGATTGGACAGACCTCAGTAACAGAGGCTCGGGGGGTTTGAAGACAGACACTCTGCTGTTTGTGTCACAAACTCTTCTCATTATCTGTTTATAAATCACACTTTGACAAGGTAACTTGCTTATGAAGAATTTGAGGCAAATTTGCAAATGTTGTCTGACTCAATTGGTAGATGTTTGTGCCGTCAGCTACGCTTACCAAGGATCTAACGTTCGCTGTAACTGATGAGTTATGAGGAGTCTTTTCTCAGAGGAAAGCTTGCCAAGATATTGGCTTGTTGAGTTCTGTCACAGCTTAGATAGACATACAGCCACACTACTTCAGGCTATTTCATTGACAAGTCACTCCTGGGTGTGTTAGTTTTAGGCTCTTCAGTACACATTACATGTTTAACGTTTGATTTTGGAACAGTTAGTGGCAGAAATATAAACCATAATACACGAGGGAATTAATATTTAATTTCACACAGAATAATATATTTTTTCACACACACTTTACAGCCTTCATGTGTGAATAAACTGAGGGGGGGGGTATAGTTTCCAATTGGAGCACCACTGTTTTGTACTAGATCAAACTTATTTTATTTTATACTCATTAAGTTTCCATTGTCATTTGATTAAAACGCTCAGCGTTAAGAGTTTGTGTGTGAGAGCGAGTGGTACATTTAGAAGAGTAAAAATAAATAAAAGCTGTGCATTACATTAGTTAAATATGGCTAATTAAACATTTCACATTTGTCTTTTTCAAAACTGGCCCAAATATCATGAACAAGCAGGAAACCTGTGTGGGTGGGGGTGTAGGGGTGCATGTATTTCTCATTCTGCTGATAGCCAGTTGTCTGTAGCTTCTTTTTAAATCCTGTGTGTCTCATAATCCTTTGAGTAGAGACCCATATCTGCAGCTCTGAACTTTACAGTCACTTCAGTGATTTCTTTAATCTGGGCTGAAGCAGCTGTGAGACAGCAGATAGAAACCTCGCTCTATCAGATCACTACAGAAAGAAGCAGCTTAATAACAACAAGAGCTTAGGAGCAGAGCAGCCTGCTTCTCTCACGTGCTTCACATCCAAGTCACGCCATGCTTGATGGTTCAGGGCCTGCGGTAACAGTGTCCAAAAAACAAGGTAGTAGCAGAAGAGTAAAACACAGAGGGTGCAGAACATGTTTACACACAGCTTTACACACACACACACACACACGGTTTGTGTGTTAGTGCTAAGTCTGGGATGTTTTGTCCCCAGATGTTTTATCTGGGATGTTGTGTAATTTGCTGATTTAACTCTGTACAATTCAGTTTTACATGCTTGTTAGTAATTTTTCAGTTTGCGCATCCTGTTGAGATTTAAGATTATTCAAATGTTTAACATTTACTGGTGAGATCTTTCTTCTGAGGAGCTTTGTCTTTAGATTTTTCCTTTAGATCTAAGATGTACCTGACTTTCAAAGCCAGACACATCTTTTTCAGCTGCTGCATCAATGTCTTCCATATGCATAAGCTGACAAATGTCCATGATTGGCCAGCATCACGGTCATTGACAGGGGGTAAGAATTAACCCCTCCCTCCCTGAGAGCAGGACCAGGTTTGCTCCGTTGGCTTCCAGTGATCTGATTATGATTATGATTCTTGATGCTCTACATGACAGACCGATGACCTTTAAAATAAAATGATGTACTGTACCTTAGCTTCAGCAAAAGTTTAGGTTTTCAACAATGAAGCAATGCCACAGATGGTTTGCGATTAGACTTGGGACTGACCTGCTAGCTTTTGGGCTTTTCTGAATTATGTGGATGCTCAGCCTGATGAACAGAATCAGCAGGATATCATCTAACTCCAGATGGAAACATGCACTTCCCATGTGCTGTATTTCTGAAATACTTTATCTACCACAGATCCTGCACATTCCATTTCTATTCACCCACTGTATAAAAAGCTTCCTGAACACACATTCTGACCTTTTATCCATGAAGCTGGTGGTAAGGTGGAACAGATGGCCATCTATGATGTGGAAAACCTTTTAGTCAAATGTTAATGTTATTAAGTGACAGTGGAAGGCTTGACTCCTCCCAGGTCAGGTGTAGTTCATCATAAAGCTCTGTGGTTGCTCTGATTGTGTGTTCTCTGTGTTCTGTGTTTCTCTAGGTAAAGAGAACCTATTCCCATGGGACATACCGTGCCGGGGCTATGCGCCAGATCAGCCTGGTGGGAGCCGTGGATGAAGAGGTGGGGGATTACTTCCCAGAATTCCTCGGCATGCTGCAGCAGTCCCCCTTCCTTGAAGTGAGTATACTAGACATTTTTTTTGTCAAATTTAGGTAAAATATTATTGGATGTAAACAGACAGTGTTTATGCTGTGTCTGACTAACATCTACATGATTATGGGCACCTATGTACACAGCTATTGACTGATCAGATAAAGTCCTAATAAAGTAGATGGTGATTGTATTTACTCCGAAATGTGGAGTGGATTATTTGAGAGTACACGACCATCTTGAATACAGTGTTAGGTTTTGTGTCTTGTAAAATATTACACATATATAAGTGTGTGTGTGTGTGTGTGTTTGTGTGTGTGCGCGCGCCTTGTGCAGAGGACATTGCCATGGGGAACATTCTCCAGTCTGAAGCTGAAAAGCCCTACAGAGAGTGATGATGGGCCGATCATGTGGGTTCGGCCTGGAGAGCAGATGATCCCTGTCACTGACATGCCAAAGTCTCCATTCAAAAGGAAAAGGTAACACATGAGATTGTTGTTAGTTAGTTTTATTTGGTTTAATACCAGCTGATAATGTAAACACAGTCTGTATAAGGAGAGGACGAATGCACATGCTTGGTGTCAGAAAGTATGAAGCTGTAGATTATGATATTTGACTAAACCCTAAGATGGTTCATCATCAGCCGATGGAGTAGCACATATTGAACTGTTGAATTTACAGCTGAATTTTAACCTTCAAAATATATTTTCAGTTTCTGTTCACACTCACAAGGGGTTTGTTTCAAGGCACAACAGATAACTCTACTGGACAGGAGTCTGACTTAAAGCCTGACACAGTTTAAAAGAACTGATTATTCAGGATTGGTTTATTAGATATTTGATTACAGTGAAATGGTATAATATGTTAGGCAGCAAGTGAACAGTTTTGGTAGTCGATTTGTTGGAAGGAGACATAATGGGAAAGCGTAAGTTTTGGAGTACCTTTAAAAAGGACGTGATGGTGATGGCATCTCTAAAACAGCTGTTTAAACTCACAAGCCATACAACAAAGTATCTGATCAAACAGATTACACATAATGTTAATGGTAATAAGTACAATGTTCAGTCCCCTGCTAAACACTGATCGTCAACAGCAAATGTTGCCATGTGAACTTTAGAGAACCGATTTCTAGAAGGACGAAGGATATGAAACTTGTGTTATTTAACAACACATGACAGCAGAGTTGCTTATAAATCCAGCATCCAGTTTCAGACAGCAGAGTTACAGCTTCATTACTTTACTTAAACCTTAATCTGCTGACACAAAGCTTTTATCACAATATATGATCTTGAAAATCATGATCAGGAAAAAAACCTCCAGTGCCTAGTGGATGTGAGTCTAACAGCACCATCATGTGTTTGTCCTTTACAACAGCCTCATCAAGCATGTGGAGATGAAAAAGTTTATCCCCTGACAGCTAACCTGGGAAATGTTCAAATGCTAATAAATGATGACATTCCCACACTTATGCATATATTCATAATGAACTGAGATGGACAAACTGGCGATTATTCACAAGTGATTAACAAACAGGGGATTAGTCACATTTTGGAGGAGATTTTTTAATTGTGAAAATTATATTTATCCTTCATGTGTGAAATTGTGTCAAAATATTTTGTACTTTTTTTGTGACCGTAATAATGTACACAGTATAATATCACACCAGAAGATGGCAGCATCAGTCTATCCTTCTGACCTGAGTATATGGTCTCCAATGCCCCTTTTCCACCGAGGCAGTTTGAGTGCTGGTTCGGAGCCTAATTTAGAACCAGTTCTTTCTTTTTCGACAGCCAAAGCACCGGCTCTGAACCAGGAAAAGTGGTTCTTAAGTAGCACCAAAACGTTGCTGGTCTAGACTTAAGAACCTCTTGTGTCAGGGACTGTGGGTGTGGCTGGGGGCGGGGCTACTGTTAGTGCATTTGATAATGTACCTTAAGTATACTAATGTTTAATACACTTTTACTTTACCGCGATATGATACATTATCAGCACACATGATAGTAAGTAGCTACATGCTAAGGCTAACTTTTTTCTGTGTTAATGATAAAATAACGTTATGTTCTTTCTCGATAACAACCTCCGTTTATACAGATTACATGGAGCTGCACGTACACGTTGGATTCGCTGCGTTTGGGTGTTAATGTAGGTTCACAAAGCCATGAGCATTAACAGTAAAGCAACATCCGCCATTGTTGATGTGTTTGTGTTTGTCGCTGCTGCGCTAACGTTGCTGTGTAACGTGACACGTATACAGTGACGTCACACTCGGCTCTGTGACGGCTCTCTAGCCGGTGGAAAGACAAACCGGTTCTTAGAAGGTTCGCCAGTGGAACCAACTTTGAACCAGCACCAGTGCTAGCTCTGAACCAGCACCCGGTTCTTTTTGGTGGAAAAGGGGTACAAGTGGTTCTATCCACAGCACTCCAGAATGTCTAGTGTGAGACCTCTAAGTGATGAGAATCAACCGGAAGTTGTGCATCAGAAAGGATCAGGCAGGTCTGGAGAGGATCACTAGCAGCTCTGGAGTTGTATGTGTAACATATGGGGCGAGGTAGGAAAGCAGAGTGAGACGGAGGGAAGGGTGGAGTTGGGGGAGAGAGATTGCACATTTTAGATGCTCGTTTCTTAAATAATTGTTTCCACAGTAGGCCACCAACCAACCAGCATTCTAATAATATAATGACTGTGTGTGTGTGATGTATATTAGCAGAATATTTTGGCATATAAATGAGTGGAGAGAATATTCTTGTGCTATTGGTTTTTGTTAAAGTTGTGACGAGACACGTGTTGAGAAATACACAGGATTAATACAGAGCCTTGTACACATTACATTATACAAAGCTGCATATAATTTGCTCTGTTGTTTCAAATCAAGTTTATCTTGCAGCTTATATTCATTTTTTGATCTCAGCCCTCAACTCCTAACCCATAAACATGTGTATATGGGTGGTTTCTTTTCTTTTCTTTTCTGTAGTGAAAACCACAGAACACACACAACTGAAGTGTTTTGAGGGTTTAGAAATGTAAGAAAACTAGGGATGAAGTCCAACAATGTACAATGTACAGGTAATGCCGATGTGTTCAGGGTGTTTGGTTTCTGTCCACATGGCAGGCCTTGTGTTTCCAGGAGGGAGGTTTCTTGTGTCCACTTATTGACACGTCCTTGTGTGGTTTTGTGTTGTTCTCAGTTGCCCTGCTTAAACAAAATAGCTCCTGAGTTTTACCACCCCACAAAGCTGGAATACCTGTTCAGCCAGTCATTGGCAGGGATCAGGGCACTTTAATCTTCTTTAATCTCATCTAAAGAGTTTCAGGTTAATTGTTGCATTGTGTTCATGCTGATACTTGACCAGTTCCTGTGGTGAGTGAGTGAGTGCAGTGTGCGGTTGTGTTGAGTCCAAGCTCAGAGCTGTGTTGGCTAGGCCTGTGGCGCCAGAGATGGGGGACTCAAGTCATATGACTTGACTCGAGTCGGACTTAAGTCGCACATTTGAGACTTGAGACTTGCTTGACAAATATTAAAAAAAGACTCGACTTGACTTTGACTTTACATTCATGACTTGAGACTTGACTCGGACTTGAGTTAAATGACTCGAAATAACTTGTTTTTTGTTTTATCTTTTTTGTCTATTTTGTTTTTAAATCTGTTTTTAAACGCACACAAGAGCGTAATCTAACCACGTGACGCAACAGGCAAGCAGAGGGAGCACGCGCACTAAATAATAAACCTTAACAGTCGTGACGAAACATGGAAGGCACTGCAGCAAAAATAATTAAGTTATTATAATACCGGGAGTTTGTGCAAGATGAGAAGAGAAGAACAGCAGGATGCGACCACATCGCTCACATTTGAATGACAAAGTTCTATCAAAGTTAATTTTTTGCAAGCGCAATGTAGTGTAAATGTTTGGTCACTGTTTATGTTTAAATGTCAGCTGTTTTGCAATAGCACTTATAATTGGTCTTCAGTGTTAGGCTTTGGTGAAAAGCGTATGGATCGTTTATGGGGATGCACATATATATTAAAAAAACATAAATATAAATATAAAAAACTTCAGAGTTGCAAGCACAGTCATATTCTCGTCTCGCATGCACACGCACACACATTCAATTTAAAGGGATAGTTCACCCAAAAATAAAAAAATTCTGTCATAATTTTCTCACCCTCATGTTGTTACAAACCTGTATAAATTTCTTTGTTCTGATGAACACGGAGGAAGATATTTTAAGGAATGTTTGTAACCAAACCATTCATGAGCCCCATTCACTTCCATAGTATTCTTTTTTCCCACTATGGAAGTGAATGGGGCTCATGAATGGTTTGGTTATAAACGTTCCTCAAAATATCTACATGTGTGTTCATCAGAGCAAAGAAATTTATACAGGTTTGTAACATCATGAGGGTGAGAAAATGATAACAGAATTTTCATTTTTAGGTGAACTATCCCTTTAATTAATAAATTACACTAACTCCAATCATCTCTCTCTCTCTCTCTCTCTTCTGCCATGTTTGAGGCGTATTGAAACTTTTCATGCTTTTATGTTGACCTTATTTCAGTTACATTTACATCTTATTCTTTGTAGTTTTGATTTTTATTCATTTTTAGATTTTTATTGTATTTACAACTCACCTGTATGTGGACACCTTTTAAAAATAAATGCATATAATCATTTTTGCTGCAAATAAAACCTCATAGTCCATAAATACTGTAGATTTAACTTTGTTTAATATATACATTTAGATAAATCATCAAACATCTGTATGACTTGCCAGTGACTTGCTTTACTCAAGCTACGACTTGACTTGCTTGACATAAAGTAGTGACTTGACTTGACTTGACATAAAGCAGTGACTTGACTTGACTTGACTCTCACAAAAAATGATTCGGACTTGCTTGAGACTTGAAGGTTAAGACTTGAGACTTACTTGTGACTTGCACATGTGTGACTTACTCCCACCTCTGTGTGGCGCACACACACACCCCACTTCTCTGTTTCACTTTCTCTCTGCCATCATGTACTAATTGTCATTGGTGTTGTTTCAGGCTGTTTGTCACTGTACATACAAAAAAAAGAGAATAATACGAATAACATTTTCATAAAAAGTTTGTGGCTTCAGCTAAGACAGACAGATCATTGTTTTAGTCTGATCTCTCATGCTCCACTTGTGAAACTAAATTGTCAAGCTTGCTGTCTTCAAGAGTAAAAGCTTCATCACATTTGTTTTGCCAATTTATTGTTGGCACTTTGTTCAAGAGTTGGATCATGTATACAAGTGTTTAAGTAGCATCACGGCCATGAGTTTCACACCTGACATTTGGAGGTCAGATGGCAATATTAAGTCTGATGCTGCTTTGGATAAACAAAAATTACACAAAGGCATGTGGTATTACACAGACTTGTATCAAAAAGCCTAAGATGAACTCTCACTGATGAACGCTAAATAAATATTGTTAGGATATTTTAAATAACCAGTTTTAGAATATGTTGGTAGTATATTTAAACTTAGCACACTGTGATGTTTGTAATAGTAAGGTATTCACTGGGATGCAAAGTCTGAAGTTTATTACATATTATATTAGTCACAATATTTATTACATATTATATTAGTGACAATATTTATTACATATTATCCATCCATCCATCCATTTTCTACCGCTTATCCGGGGCCGGGTCGTGGGGGCAGCAGTCTAAGCAGGGATGCCCAGACTTCCCTCTCCCCAGACACTTCCTCCAGCTCTTCCGGTGGAATACCGAGGCGTTCCCAGGCCAGCTGAGAGACATAGACCCTCCAGCGTGTCCTAGGTCTTCCCCGGGGCCTCCTCCCGGTTGGACATGCCCGGAACACCTCCCCAGGGAGGCGGCCAGGAGGCATCCGGAACAGATGCCCGAGCCACCTCAGCTGACTCCTCTCGATGTGGAGGAGCAGCGGCTCTACTCTGAGCTCCTCCTGAGTGACCGAGCTCCTCACCCTGTCTCTAAGGGAGCGCCCAGCCACCCTGCGGAGGAAACTCATTTCGGCCGCCTGTATCCGGGATCTTGTCCTTTCGGTCATGACCCAAAGCTCATGACCATAGGTGAGGGTAGGAACGTAGATCGACTGGTAAATAGAGAGCTTCGCCTTGCGGCTCAGCTCTTTCTTCACCACAACAGACCGGTATATCGACCGCATCACTGCAGAAGATACACCGATCCGCCTGTCGATCTCCCGCTCCATCCTTCCCTCACTGGTGAACAAGACCCCAAGATACTTAAACTCCTCCACTTGAGGCAGGAGCTCTCCACCAACCTGAAGGGGACAAGCCACCCTTTTCCGGTTGAGAACCATGGCCTCGGACTTGGAGGTGCTGATTCTCATCCTTGCCGCAAACCGTCCCAGTGCACGCTGAAGGTCTTGATTTGAGGAAGCCAACAGGACAACATCATCTGCAAAAAGCAGAGACGAAATCCTGTGGTCCCCAAACCGGACTCCCTCCGGCCCCCGACTGCACCTAGAAATCCTGTTTATATAGATAATGAACAGGACCGGTGACAAAGGGCAGCCCTGCCGGAGTCCAACATGCACCGGGAACAAGTCTGACTTACTGCCGGCAATGAAAACCAAACTCCTGCTCCAGTCATATAGGGACCGGACAGCCCTTAGCAGAGGGCCCCGGACCCCATACTCCCAGAGCACCCCCCACAGGTCACCACGAGGGACACAGTCGACACACCACGAGTCGAATGCCTTCTCCAGATCCACAAAGCACATGTGGACTGGTTGGGCAAACTCCCATGAACCCTCCAGCAACCTGGCGAGGGTATAGAGATGGTCCAGTGTTCCACGACCGGGACGAAACCCGCATTGTTCCTCCTGAATCCGAGGTTCGACTATCGGCCGAATTCTCCTCTCCAGTACCCTGGCATAGACTTTTCCGGGGAGGCTGAGGAGTGTGATCCCCTGTAGTTGGAACACACCCTCCGGTCCCCCTTCTTAAACAGAGGGACCACCACCCCAGTCTGCCAGTCCAGAGGCACTGTCCCCAGCTGCCACGCGACGTTGCAGAGGCGTGTCAACCAAGACAGCCCCACAACATCCAGAGACTTGAGGTACTCAGGGCGGATCTCATCCACCCCCGGTGCCTTGCCCCAGGAGATCGGCCCCACGTCGCTCCTTCGGGCCGAGCCCGACCGGGCCCCGTGGGCACTCGCATCGCGTGCGCACCCACCAGGCACTTGCATGCGAGCCCCAACCCCGGGCCAGGCTGCACCATACCGGGCGACGTCACAGACCTTGCTATTAAATTCCTCATAAGGGGTATTTGAACCGCTCTTTGTCTGGTCCGTCACCCAGGACCTGTTTGCCTTGGGAGACCCTACCAGGGGCAGAAAGCCCCAGACAACATAGCTCCTAGGATCATTCAGGCATGCAAACCCCTCCACCACAATAAGGTGGCGGTTCGAGGAGGTATTACATATTATATTAGTGACAATATTTATTACATATTATATTAGTGACAATAGATTGAGTACAAAGTAGAATCTTTGAAATATTGAATTTCAGACTTCTGCTCTAATGTAACCTCATGTCTAATGTGCATGTGAGCTACGTTAACTCTACCTCCAAGTCGGTGTAAATCCTTAAGTTTCTTTTTAGATCAGATCCATCAGAGTGTTGTCTGATCAAACACTTCATTAGAACAGAGATTAGACTTTCACTGAAGTCATGTGCATCTCTCCTCTCTAACATTAATAATGGTTTTTGATGATGAATTTATTTTGCTCCTTTTAGGTCAACCAATGAAATCAAGAACCTGCAGTACCTACCTCGGACGAGCGAGCCTCGTGAGATGCTGTTTGAGGACCGGACACGTGCACACGCTGACCACATTGGACAGGGCTTTGAGAGGATGACCACAGCTGCAGTGGGCGTGCTTAAAGCTGTACGGTGTGGAGAGGGGTGAGTTTTATACACACACATTTCAGACTTGTATGTAACACCGATATATTCAAATGTGTATTGCAGAGATTTGACTTCATTCAGTTAGAAACTGATTGTTGTGTACGTGTCATGTGCAGTATGGAACCTCCTCGTATTACCAAAGACGTGGTCTGCTTTCATGCTGCAGATTTTATAGACGTAGTGCAGCGATTACAGCTGGATCTGTACGAGCCGCCCCTGTCACAGGTGAGTCTGATTCACTGCACCC
The DNA here is from genome assembly GCF_030014155.1 of Tachysurus vachellii. Taxonomy (NCBI): domain Eukaryota; kingdom Metazoa; phylum Chordata; class Actinopteri; order Siluriformes; family Bagridae; genus Tachysurus; species Tachysurus vachellii. The sequence goes on from NC_083475.1 coordinate 5,124,205, forward strand.
TTGCCTCACCAAAACCCCATTTATACATCAAACTCACCATCATTTTATACAAAGCTAGGGAACGTCACTCTTCTTACTGGTTGGGATCTGGACTTGGTGGGTTTTTAAATATTGACAAATCCATTTGAATATTTTTACTGTTTCACTGCATGGAGATATGAGGATTAATTAAGCTCAGGCTACTCTCGAGGACAGATGTTCATGTCAGTAGGTGGATTGGTGACCCTAAATTGCCCCTAGGTGTGATTGTGTGTGCATGGTGTCCTGCAGTGGACAGGTGTCTCTTCCATGGTGCGTTAAATATGTCTTTGATTACTGTGGGGCATAAATTCATAGTGCAAAAGTGTCGTGTGAGACAAAATATAATAAATATTATAACTTTATATTATAACACATAACTCCTAATACATGAAACCTTTTTATTTGTGTTACCATATTAACATTTTTAGCTTCTCAATAAATGTATAGAATCGTATGAGTATCATACATCTGTTTGTTAACAGATGTATCTGTGCTTGTTTTCAGTGTGTCCAGTGGGTGGATGATGCTAAGCTGAACCAGCTGAGGCGCGAGGGCATCCGTTATGCTCGGATACAGTTGTATGACAATGACATCTACTACATCCCGCGCAACGTGGTCCACCAGTTTAAGACCGTGTCAGCTGTGTGCAGCCTGGCCTGGCACGTCCGCCTCAAACAGTATCATCAAGATGCAGAAGAAGAGAAGGAAGACGAGGACAAGAAGACTGTCACCTCCCCTTCAACATTTGTCAAACAGGAGCCTCTGTGTGAAGCTCGGAGTGCGACAGAATCACCCATCTTCACAGACCCCAGACAGGCCTCCTCTGCGCCTCAGATAAAGATGGAGGAGCCGGAGCTTCTCCCTGATAGGACACCAAAAGTCCAAACTTCTAAAGCAGCAACGCCACCATCAGCCTCTGTATCAGATCAAGCCAAAGCACACCATCACACAGAATGCCGTGCTGCTCCTTCACACACTCAAACACCAAGGTCAACACCCAGCCTGAGCTCTGTACCAACCAAGCACACACACAGCTTGACACCAACCAAACATGCGCAGCCATCCACACCAACCAAACACACCTACAGCTCTGCATCAATCAAACACACACACTCCAGTTCAGCAGGCAGACATGGCCACTCTTCCAACACATTTAAATCAACTCCATCTTCTAGCTCGTTGCCAGCCAAACAGGTGCACGTGTCCAACACAACCAAACATGCCCACACTGCTTCAACATCTAAACACGCTTATTCCCACAATACCAAAACCAGCTCTGGACATTCGGACATTTGGACTGCCTCGTCCAAGTCACAGGCTCTGCCCCAGTCAGGTTCGTCTCAAATGCAGGTTCTGCCTCAGACACAGGTTGTGTGCCAATCATTTTCATCACAATCACAGAGTTTTCACCAATCACTTCTGCCTCAATCTCAGCAGCAGAAGTCATCCTGGCCAGACAGAGCCTCAGACTCTCTTCACCCAAAGGTCACCCCACAGGACACACGGCCACACCAACCACTCAGTCCCCTTCCTCATGAACAGCAGAAAGACTTTTTATGCTGATTTGTACATAACTGTTTTTAATGGCTTTTCTGGTTTTATCTTCTTGGTTTTTCTTTTATCATTATTTTGGGTTGACTTTTCGTTTCTATTGATACAAAGAGACAAAGCTAAAAGATTAGGTGGATCGGAGTCCAACAACAGTGCGAGACGGAAGGATGTCCAGTTTGGCCATAACCGATCGAATACACAGCAAATGTAGCGAATAACATTCCTCAGTGCCTGCCTGTAACTGTGAACTATCATAAGCACTTAGGGCCAGCTGCACTGCTACCCTGCAGGTCGGATAAAAAAACCCAAACAGGCCATTGAATAATATATTTTTAAGTTGTAGGCTATAGTTGTGTATTAGAGCTGACATGAACATATATATTTTTAAGATGAGATGAGACAGACTTCTTTTAATGACTCCAGGCTTTTCCATAGAGCTTATTTATATCAAGTTTGTTTTTGTTCCATATTTGTCAGCACTGTAGTGTATATAACATTTTTTTCTAAGAAAATGTGTAGTTTGATTTATATCTAATTAAGAACCTTGTAATAAAAAAGTTCTTGAGATTTGGATTATTGTCATGTAAACAAGGGCTACACTGAAGGATCATGTGCATAATGCAGACTGACTCTCTTAAAGGTGTTGGCTGTTCCAACCTACCTGTTACATGTGTCCACTGTCCTCATTAGTACATAAACTTTCCCCAGTTACTCTGTGTAGACCGTAAGACAACTATGTTTTGAAGATAAATGAAGATTAAAAGCATAGGATCACTGCACAAGATGTATTATTTTGTACTGTTGTCAAAATGTATTTTGTTCCCCTTGCATTTGTCCAGTTTACAGCTGGTGACTTATCCTGCACTAAGATCAGGAACAGAGCTTGTCTCAGTTTTAGGAACCTTAAACCTCTTAGCATGGCTAGAACTGAAGCTTGATTTCCTGCGTTTGTGTGTGTTCTGTATCCTGGCCACCCGTGTTAAGTAGTGTGTTACAGCACGCTGTGTCTCAGCTGGAATTTGTGCCATGTGGGGAAACAGCCATTACTACAGTGAGCGAGCTAGCTGATCGGAGTCCTGCACGTCTTTGATCTAACAAACTTTTTTAAAGGGGATAAATTAGTTTTTCTTACAGGTTTGCATGCTTGGTTTAGGTGGTGATTTGTGGCACAGGGTATCTGCTTTGTGTACAGAGTTTTAACCAAAAATCCAACAGTGAGCCCTACTGCAGCTGGAGCGTAGCTTCATACTGGATTATGTTCTGATTGTACTTAAAATATGGAAGCTGCAGTCTATCACAAATAAAATCATGCAGGTACCTGAATCACTATAGTTATGGCTATATCAAGCTGAGAGCTGAAACTGAGAAGTGTTGCATATCTGATTTCCGCACTGCTCTGTCTTTTTTGTTTCTGTTAGTTAAATAGCTTGGGTTATTTTCTGGTCAAGGTCACTATCAAATTGTATTGATTTAATGAAGTCAAATGAAGTAGGCACAGATGATGCCTTTAGAAGTGTCCAGTTAAGAGCAAACTAAACAGTGCACATTTAACCCAGAGGACATCAGTACAGAACCGATGTAAATACAGAACAAGATATTATATACTGAACAAAATTATAAACGCAACACTTTTGTTTTTGGCCCATTTTTCATGAGCTGAACTCAAAGATCTAAGACTTTTTCTATGTACACAAAAGGCCTATTTCTCTCAAACATTGTTCACAAATCTGTCTAAATCTGTGTTAGTGAGCACTTCTCCTTTGCTGAGATAAATCCATCCACCTCACAGCTGTGGCAGATCATGATGCTGATTAGACAGCATGATTATTACACAGGTGTGTCTTAGGCTGGCCACAATAAAAGGCCACTCTAAAATGTGCAGTTTTACTGTACTGGGGGTCCAAAAACCAATCAGTATCTGTTGTTACCACCGTTTGCCTCACACAGTGCAACACATCTCCTTCGTACAGAGTTGATCAGGTTGTTGATTGTGGCCTGTGGAATTCTGGTCCACTTCTTTTCAATGGCTGTGCGAAGTTGCTGGATATTGACAGGAACTGAGCATCCAAACATCAATAAAATGCACCTGTGTTTGTTGTCCATAACATACGCCTGCCCATACCATAACCCCACCACCACGGGCCACTCGATCCACAACGTTGACATCACCAAACCACTCATCCACATGACGCCATACACGCAGTCTGCCATCTGCCCTGTACAGTAAAAACTGGGATTCATACATAAAGAAAACACATCTTCTAAGTGCCAGACGCCGTCCAATGTAAGCATTTTCCCATTCAAGTCAGTTACGATGACGAACTGCAGTCAGTCGAAACCCCGATGAGGACGACGAGCATGCAGATGTGTGCTTACACATGGTCTGTGGTTGTAAGCCGGTTGGATGTACTGCCAAATTCTCTGAAACATCTTTGGAGATGGCTTATGGTAGAGAAATGAACATTCAATTCATGGGCAACAGCTCTGGTGGACATTCCTGCAGACAGTAAGCCAATTGCAAGCTCCCTCAAAACTTGCGACATCTGTGGCATTGTGCTGTGTGATAAAAACTGCACATTTTAGAGTGGCCTTTTATTGTGGCCAGCCTAAGACACACCTGTGTAATAATCATGCTGTCTAATCAGCATCATGATCTGCCACAGCTGTGAGGTGGATGGATTTATCTCAGCAAAGGAGAAGTGCTCACTAACACACATTTAGACAGATTTGTGAACAATATTTGAGAGAAATAGGCCTTTTGTGTACATAGTAAAAGTTTTTTATTCACTGCACTATAAACACTGTATAAAATAATGCTGAAAGTAAAAAACAGTAGAGGAATTACAGGTAGTTAAAAAGTTCAGTATAGACTACATTTATGGGAAGGAATGTTCAGATTCTTTGTGGCTGCTGGGAAAAAAAGCTGGTTTGTAGTCTGGCAGTCCTTGTTTAGATCAGTCTGTATCCCCTGCCAGAGGGAAGGAGCCTGGACAGACTGTATCTGGGGTGTTGGGGTCGATTCTGGAGACACGAGATGTGTACAGGTCCTGAAGGAAGGGCAGGTTGGTCCCGGTGATGTGCTCTGCAGACCTAACAAGTCTTTGCTTGTCCAATTCGGTAGCAGAGCCAAAACAGACAGTGACTGAACACAGTACGGATTCAATAGTAGAAATGGCACAGCAGGTCCCAGGGCGGGTTGTACTTCTTTACTTAGTGGAGCCTTTGCAGATGGTTGTGCCAAGAAACTTGAAAGAAATGAACATTCAATTCATGTAGACATCCTACAGTTATATAGACCTCCTGTCATATAGACATCCTACAGTTATATAGAAATCCTGTCATATAGAAATACTACAGTTATATAGACCTCCTGTCATATAGAAATCCTACAGTTATATAGACCTCCTGTCATATAGACATCCTACAGTTATATAGAAATCCTGTCATATAGAAATCCTACAGTTATATAGACCTCCTGTCATATAGAAATCCTACAGTTATATTGACCTCCTGTCATATAGACATCCAGCATGTGATTTCTACTAAAAAGACAGAAATCACATGCTGTAGCCTTCACTGTCACCACATCTTAACATAATTTGAGAGGCTTTGTCTATGTTTTTATCCAACGTTCTCCACAACTTTTGGACTCCTGAACTCCTGAACTCCTGAACACCAAATGAATTTTGATTTGGCAAAATTAAGACTTTGAAACAAATTCTTTAAACACTTTCTGCAATTTTGGTACACTATATAACCAAAAGGATTTCTCATGTTGTGGCGCATAGACGTATACCAGGTGCAGAATCACATCGTATTGCTCTATCCACTCTGTCCTCCTCCTCACATTGGGGCTGAAGGTGATGGACAAGTGCAACCAGTTCCTGTAAACCTTCCTGTCCAGCTTCAGCACCAACAGGATGAGGAAGACCAGAGTGGAGAGACCAGTGAGGAGAACTGAGGTCATGATCACTATCTAGGAGAACATCTGAAGAACACACACAGATGTTGCATTATAATAACACTTGTTTCTCCACATTTTTTCAAGATACTGAAATATATATTTGTGGGTTAGACAACAGATCAAAATAAAAAACGTCTAATTAAAATAGCATAAAATACAACAAATACAATTCCAGCTTCTGCAAGACTTTCTTGTAGGTTCCCTGTACAAGGTTTTGTCTATTTAATGTAGAGAATGAAGTTTACTCCACACTGTAAAGTGCACACTATTCAGTTCAGTTAACAACACTACACACTGACACACAGCCGCAGCAGTAATCTGGATGTAGATAAAAATCAGACTGCTGTCCTTTTTACAAATAAAAATAACAGTGCTACTTCATTGAGGGTTTAAACATCACATATGCTGAGTAAAATTCGTACATGTTTTAATCATGCTTCTCTTCAGACTAGCATGGCTGTCTGCTTGCTTTGGGTGGGCCGGTTGTGCCTCTGTAACCGGAAGGTCATGTTGGTGGGTCAGTGTGTGTTGTGGCTCACTCTAGGACTGTGGCTGGTTCCTCTGTGGATGTCTGTTCATCGGGGTGGGGTTGGATTTCGGAGGAGCTGCGTTCTTCCAATGAGATGGTTTTTGTTTCTTGTGGTTCTTCCTGTGTTTGTCTTCAAGTTTTTCATTGTTATGGTGATGGATTTATTGGGGGAAAACTTCATTAACTAGCTGTCTTCATGGAGCCACAACAAAATCTGTTCAGTAAACTGTGCCTCCATCAAGGCTAAGGAAACAACCCTTTAGGTGGTGTGATTTAGACATACAGTTAATAAGAAAATAAGGAAAAATTCCTGTTCAAAAGTTTGCATACCTTTAGTTCTTAATATTGTGTATTGCCCCCTTCAATGATGGCATGCAGTCTTTTGTAATAATTGTGCCTGAGGTCCTGAATTCTCTCAGGTTGTATAGCTGCCCATTCTTCTTGGCAAAATGCCTCCAGTTCCTGTAAGTTTTTTGTTGTATTGCACAAACTGCACATTTGAGTTCTCCAAAAGTGGCTCAATGATATTGAGGCCAGGAGATTTTGATGGCCTCCAGAACCTTCACCTTTGTCTGCTGTAGCCATTGGAGGGTCAACCTTGACTAGTGCTATGGATCATTGTCATGTTGGAACATCTGAGATTGTCCCATGTGCAGCTTTCATGCTGTAGAATGCAAATTATCTACCAGTATTCTCTGATTACATGCTGCATTCACCATTCCATCATTTTTTCCTAACTTCCCCGTGCCACTGGAGCTCACATAGCCCCAAACATCAGAGATCCACCACCATGCTTTACAGTGTGGATGGTGTACTTATCACCGTAGGCCTTGTTCACTCCTCTCCAAACATAGTGTTTATGTTTGTGACTAAAGTTCAGTTTTGGTCTCATCACTCCACATGACTCTGCTCCAGAAGCTGTGAGGCTTGTGTAAGTGCTGTCTGGTGTACTGAAGGTGGGCCTTTTTGTGGCAGGTCATTTGTGTTTAAGTCCCTCTTTATTGTGCTCCTTGAAATAACACTTTTTTCCAGAGCAGCCTGTATTTTTCTGTGGGTTGTTTGTGGGTTTTTTCTTGCATTGCAAACAATTCTTCTGTCAGTATTTGGTTAAATCTTTCTTGCACTACCTGACCGTGAGTATCAACAGAACCTCTTATTTTACACCTATTTATCAGAGTCTAAACAGCACTGACTGGCATTTTCAAGTGTTGAGATCTTTTTACATCGTTCTCCTGCTTTATAAAGTTCTACCTTATTACGCAGGTCCATTGGCAATTCTTTTGTCTTCCCCATGGTGCAGTATCCAGCCAAGTCAGTGCATCACCTCATGAGCTGAGAAACTCACTGACTATTTATACACAGACACTAATAACAAATACAATGAGTATTCCATTTAATAATCCATTTAATAGCCATTTAAACCTCTGTGTGTCAACCTGTGTGTTTATAATGTGGCCAAACATGCAAGGATGTGTAAACTTTTGATCAGGATTGTTTAGGTGACTTCAGTTATCATTAGGTTTTAAAAAGGAATCAAACATAATTAATGATAAATTAATCAATAATTAATGACTTCTTGTGACCACTATCATTAAATAAGAAAAACATATGTTGCATTATCAGTCATATTTTCCAAATAAATGGCAATTTTTTTCAGCATAGGAAAACTTTTGAGCATAACTGTACACACACACACACACACACACACACACACATATGTATATATATATATATATATATATATATATATATATATATATATATATATATATATATATGTAAATCTTCTATTATTCTGTAAGGTTTCTGTCCCACTGTTTGAATTAATTCCGTATGTTGTATGTGTTCACATATATTTTTTAGATCTTTCCTTGTACTGTCTTCCTTGTTGTCTGATTTATTGTCCTGTTTCCAGTGACTTGTTTTTGCTTTGTATTTGTTTCCTTTGTATTCTTCTGTTTGCTGTTTTGGTCAGTACTGCTGTAGTCAGTTGTTGGAAGCTTTTTTTGGAATCTCTTTTTTTTATCTTTTCCTTTTTTATTAACACAGACTTCAGAATATAAAACAATACTTTTTGTTTTTTTGTATTAGGACCTCTCTCTCTCTCTCTCTCTCTCTCACACACACACTCTCTCTCTCTCTCACACACACACACACTCTCTCTCTCTCTCCCCCCCCACACACTCTCTCTCCCGCCCCTCTCTCCCCCTCTCTCTACTGCGCCTATACTCTAGACTCCTCGGTACTGCCCGGGGCTGAGCGCACTGAACACACTGATCTGAGGTCAGTAACTAAAAGAAAAAGGAAATGTAGCAGGTCTGTTAAAACTATCATGATCTAGTTTTCCTCCTGATCCAGCAGCCGTATAGAAAGAGTGTGTAAGGTTTTGGTCGACTGGAAGCTCAGCGTAAAGCTATAAATAAAGGTAAGACTGAGGCTTTTTCTGCCCTTTGTTTACGAGCTGCTTATTTTTATCTCTGGATCCCTGTTATGTACAGACTGTGTACTGCTCAGGTCAGTGAATTAGCTTTACCATGTCAATGTCAGGAGCATTTTATACTGTTCACGCTATAATCTTGTTGCTAAAATAAGCGCTTTCATAGTTAGCATGTTAGCTGAATGAGAGCAAGAGCTCAGGACACTAAGCAGTGACGGCTCTAATCAGCAGCAGCTTTACGACACTGGAGCGTTAATAACGACATCACAACATGAAAGGGACAGGCTAGTCATAGCATAGCATATCATGTATTATAGCATAGCATAACACATCATATCTCATTGTATATCATATATCACATCACATATCACATTATATATCATAGCATAGCACATCACATATCACATTACATAGCACATCACATTACATAGCACAACACACATCACATTACATAGCACATTACATAGCACATGACATCACATAGCATATCACATGACATCACACATCACATATCACATTATATATCACATCACATTACATATCACATCACATATCACATCACATAGCACATCACATATCACATCACATCACATATCACATCACATAGCACATTACATAGCACATGACATAGCACATGACATCACATAGCACATCACATATCACATGACATCACATAGCACATCACATATCACATTATATATCATATCACATAGCACATTATATATAATAGCATAGCACATCACACAGCACATCACATCACATAGCACATCACATTACATAGCACAACACACATCACATTACATAGCACATTACATAGCACATGACATCACATAGCATATCACATGACATCACATAGCATATCACATGACATCACATAGCATATCACATGACATCACATAGCACATCACATAGCACAGCACATCACATTACATAGCACAGCACATCACACATTACATAGCACATCACATCACATATCACATCACATATCACATCACACATTACATAGCACATCACATCACATATCACATCACACATTACATAGCACATCACATCACATATCACATCACATATCACATCACACATTACATAGCACATCACATCACATATCACATCACATATCACATCACACATTACATAGCACATCACATCACATATCACATCACACATTACATAGCACATCACATCACATATCACATCACATATCACATCACACATTACATAGCACATCACATCACATATCATATCACATCACACATTACATAGCACATCACATCACATATCACATCACATATCACATCACATATCACATCACATATCACATCACACATTACATAGCACATCACATCACATATCACATCACATATCACATCACATATCACATCACATATCACATCACACATTACATAGCACATTACATAGCACATGACATCACATAGCACATCACACATCACATTAGATAGCACATCACATAGCACATCACACATCACATAGCACATCACACATCACATAGCACATCACACATCACATAGCACATCACACATCACATAGCACATCACACATCACATAGCACATCTCACATCACATAGCACATCATAGGGCCTTTTTACACCTGGTCACTTCATGTGTTTTCTCTGATCCGATAGCCATCTGATTTGTTAAAACTGTTCCATTTACATTAGGCTACATAAATGCGTCTTGATGAATCGGATATCAATCCAATCTTTCTACTCCCACCCAAAATGCTAATATATTTTACCTCATTTCCGGGGTAACTGAAATGGAACACACTTTGGTGTATGCAGTTTTCAGAATGCAATCAAAAAGAAGAAGAAAAAACTTGGTATGATGTTTATGCTACAAAAAACAGCATTTGCATTTATTTGTTTCTGGCGTGATGCACGACTCGTGAGTCACCTGCGAGTGACGTACTTCCATTTGGGAGGAGTTTAGCGCTGACGTATGTGGCTTGAACAACCACATTCATTTACACCTGTCCAGTTTCATCTGAAATGCGTCCCAGACCACCTCCTGAAGGGGTTTGAACCATCAGATTTATATCCGTCTCCAAAACGTTTCGGAGGGCATTTAGACCTGGTCTTTTTACCATCAGATAGCTATCAGATCACAGAAAACACATGAAGTGACCAGGTGTAAAAACCCCCATATAGCACATCACACATAGCACATCACACATAGCACATCACACATAGGACATCACACATAGCACATCACACATAGGACATCACACATAGGACATCACACATAGGACATCACACATAGGACATCACACATAGCACATCACACATAGGACATCACACATAGGACATCACACATAGGACATCACACATAGGACATCACACATAGGACATCACACATAGGACATCACACATAGGACATCACACATAGGACATCACACATAGCACATCACACATAGCACATCACACATAGGACATCACACATAGGACATCACACATAGGACATCACACATAGGACATCACACATAGGACATCACACATAGGACATCACACATAGGACATCACACATAGCACATCACACATAGGACATCACACATAGGACATCACACATAGGACATCACACATAGCACATCACACATAGCACATCACACATAGCACATCACACATAGCACATCACACATAGCACATCACATCACATCACACAGCACATCACAGCACATCACACAGCACATCATATATCATATATCACATTATATAGCACATTATATATCACGTCATATATCACAGTGTATATTTAGAGAAAGCCAGCAGTAGACAGTTAAGGGTCCAGTTCAGCACCTCAGGCTGGATGTAGCTTTGTTCACAAGACACAACACACAAGAAACAAACACAACAAAAAAAATAGACAGGCTTTTCTTCCTTTTCTCTAGCACTATATAGAAACACAGTGTATTTCAGATGTCCAGACATTATCCACTGTGTGATCCCTGTCCCTCTCCCCTTCATACACACGTCCTCACTGTCTGACTTGAGTATTTTTAGTAAACTGTCCTGTGCTTCACCTTTGAGCATGGGGCAGTGTGCTTGTTACAGATCCCATTTTAACCTCTAGCTGTGTAATAATGCTGAATTATACTCAACCTGAATGTGTGAAGTCAGACCTCATTTTCATTCTCTGTGAGTATGAGCTACAAAAATTATGTCCTAATCCAGGTTTCTCTTTTATTAGTAAGCAGTGACGTATATTACAGTTATATATATAGTGTAACTTATTTAAAGGTGAGACCTGCTGTGGTTACTGCTGATGCTGTGAGTGTCCTTGAGGAGACTGTCCTGAGTTCACCAGTTTTTTGTTCCATGTTGGTGGTTGGGATTTATGAGTTATAAGCCTTAAACAATTGCTGCATGCTCTTGTGCAACAAGTTTATTTATTTCTACATCACACTCTGGTGTCTATTCACACCTTCACACCACATCTGTTTCTGTTGCTTGATTTAATTCTGTTGCATGAATAATAACAGCATGCAGAAGCAGATACACAGTGATTGGGTAAGTTCACTTTGAAAAGTCTCTAGCACAGACAATGTTGGAAGTAATTATGGAGTCATTTACTAGAACTGTCCTGAAACAGAGGATTAAATTAGCCCAATCAAGCCTAGTGAAAACTTCCAAGAATCCAGCAGTAGAGTGGCTTTTTTTTGTCGATCGTTGCAGTGAAATGAGACATTCTGTTGGCAGACATGGACACTGCACTGCTCCAGACATGTCAGATTTTCCAGGCAGAGTTGACATTGCATGTGTGTTTTGTGTGTGTGTGTGAGTGTGTGTGTGTGTGTGTGTGTCCTCATGAATGTTTTTCATAGGAGAGTTTTGTGTTTTATTTCCTGAGGCTCTGTGATATTGTTAAGGCAGATCAGTGTAGGATTTAATATATATATATTATACTGTGTATAACCTTGTGTGTTATACATCTGACCGCTAGCACATGAAGAGTGTTTCAGCTTTACTTCTGATATGTAGTGGCTTTTATTTTTAACATGTTCTCATTTTCACTTCCCAATAATCATGCTGAGATAATCCAGTACCTAGAAGAGTTGTGTAATGGCTATGCTGCATTAACATCAGCTCTCCTGCATTAACATCAGCTCTCCTGCACTAACATCAGCTCTCCTGCACTAACATCAGCTCTCCTGCATTAACATCAGCTCTCCTGCATTAACATCAGCTCTCCTGCATTAACATCAGCTCTCCTGCATTAACATCAGCTCTCCTGCATTAACATCAGCTCTCCTGCATTAACATCAGCTCAGTTCCTGCTCAGCTTGTTTTCTCTGTGTTTGTGTGACTTCCACTGGGTACTCTGATGTTTGCTGGAATGTATGTGTGGATGTAGGTGTATGTGTTTATATGTGTTGTATGTGTATGTGTGTGCGTGCGTGTGTGTGTGTGTAGGTGTGTGTATGTTTGTGGGCGTGTGTGTGTGTAGGTGTGTGTATGTTTGTGAGCGTGTATGTGTGTAGGGGTGTGTGTGTAGGTGTATGTGTGTTCGTGTGTGGGTGTGTGTATGTGTGTGTATGTGTATGTGTGTGTAGGTATGTAGGTGTATGTGTCTGTGTGTATGTGTATGTGTGTAGGGGTGTGTGTGTGTGTATATATGTGTGTGTGTTAGTCCACAGGTCAGAAGTGCACAGCAGCAAAACCAGTAAAATGGTAGTTTCTGTTTTGGTGCTCAATCCGTCACATTATAATTATAATAATCAGGATGTCCTGTTTCACAAAAACAAGATCCCATGATGGTGCTGCCTCCAAATGATAGTTTTATTACAGCAAACAAAAAGCAATGTGTTAGAGTGGAACAGAGTTAGTCATGGCTGAGCTTTAGATGTGTAATGATTAGCTGTGTTTAACGTGTGCTGGGTCATGGCTATCATGAGCTAGTGGGCTGTCAGACACGAGCACAGGTGATTCTCGTCTCGATACTGAGACAGGAGTCTTGCAGGCTGTCCATGAAAGAGCGTGATCATGTGGTCAGCCTGCTCTGTATACTCTGCTGCTCTAACAGCACCACTGCACTACATGCATAATGAATAGAATGCTGAGTTGCATGAAGCTCATCATCACATCTTTGCACTGGAACATTCTTGCCCATGTTCCTGTAAGAAGAACCCTGTGCTTGAGATTTCACTCCACATGCAAATGTCTAAAAATGTGGATTGAAAGCAACCCTGAATTAAAAAAAAAAAGATGGTTATCCTCCTACTAAACATTCACGTACCAGGAGGTGTGTCTGAAGCAGCCGTCTGGTCTCATTCTGCTGTGCTGATGGCTTTAGTGAGGAAGGGCAGCTTGCTGAAACTGGGCTCTGTGCATGTGGCCAATAAATAATTCAGTAGAGAACACAATGGTCTCATTGGAATGAGAAACGTTTTATTGAAAGGTAAAAGTAAAAGAATGTCTTTATTAATAAACACGCTAATGTTACTTACTGAACATTAGCCACCACACACACACACACACACACACTCGCACACTGACACACACACACACTCGCACACAGACACACACACACTGACACACACACACACTCACACACTCGCACACAGACACACACACACACACACACTCGCACACTGACACACACACACACTCGCACACAGACACACACACACTGACACACACACACACACACTCACACACTCGCACACAGACACACACACTCACACACACACACACACTCGCACACAGACACACACACACTCACACACTGACACACACACACACACACACACTCGCACACAGACACACACACACTCACACACACTCGCACACTGACACACACACACACACACACACACTCGCACACTGACACACACACGCACGCACACACGCACACTGACACACACACACACACACTCGCACACTGACACACACACGCACGCACACACACACACAAACACACTCACACAGTGACACACACACACACACTCACACACTCGCACACAGACACACACACACTCGCACACTGACACACACACACTCGCACACTGACACACACACACACTCGCACACTGACACACACACACTCGCACACTGACACACACACACATGCACACACACTCGCACACTGACACACACACGCACACACACTTGTACACTGACACACACACACTGACACACACACACACTCACAAACACACTCGCACACTGACACACACGCACACACACACGCACACTGACACTCACTCGCACACACACACTCGCACACTGACACTCACTCGCACACTGACACACACACTCGCACACTGACACACACACACACACACACTCGCACACTGACACACACACACACACTCGCACACTGACACACACACACACACTCGCACACTGACACACACACACACACTCGCACACTGACACACACACACTCACTCGCACACTGACACACACACTCGCTCGCACACTGACACACACACTCGCTCGCACACTGACACACACACTCGCTCGGACACTGACACACACACTCACTCACACACATTCTCTCACACACATACACTCACTCAGACACATTCTCTCACACACACACACACACACACTCACTCACACTGTAGTTATGGCTGATTATATGGCCCACAATCCTTATCTGTGTGTTTTTTGGCTGCATGGAGATCTGTGTTTTTTTCTGTGATGAAAACGTTCTGAAGCACTTTTGTTTAAAGAGACTGCAGGGCTCTCAAGTTTTGAAGACAGGCAAGCGTGACATCACCAATCTCATCACCGTTCAGGTTTTGTTCAAACCAACCATCGAAAATACCCTCTCTAATAAATATGTTTTTTTTTCTCATTGGTTGTTGCGTTAAATCTTACCCAGATCGTGCTGTTTTCTGATTGGCTATTTTGTAGCCTCTTGTTTTTGATTGGCTGATAAGTGACAGGCTCGACTAAGAACTGAGTTGTGCTTGATTCCTGCCCGGTTCCATAGAGACAGCGGTGCGGACTGATACATTTTGGGCGCTGCGGCTTATTAAATATATGATAAATAGTCAAAGTTTTTCTGCGTGAGAAATACGATGTGTGGTGGGAGAGCGTGAGAAAAGACCCAAACGCGTGACTGTCACTTTCAATGCGTGACACTTGACAGCCCTGAGACTGTAATCAGAACTGTGTTTCAAACAGCTGAACAATACATCAACATGTACACCAGTGATTATAGACACTGAAACCTGACAGAAGAGTCAAGAGCTGATAACATACTGATTAAAATCGTGTACAGTTCCAGGTTTTCTTCTCCTGCAAGTAACAATACAACTAAAATCAGCAGTTCAAGGTCTCCAAGTGGTTCTTTCACAGCAGTCCCATGTATCTCCAGGTAGTTCACGTGGGTTCATCCTCAGCAGATGTGAGAGACCTCCATGTGAAGTAGGGCATCAGGATGGATCAGGCAGGTCTGGAGATCACTGGTATCTCAGGAGTCACATGTGTAGCTCAAGGGACAGAGAAACATCATATATCTCCTCAAGGCATCAATTTACCTTAAAACGCTGCTCTGTGGCACATTACAGGGGTCTCAATCCTTGTACCTGTTATAAAACATCTATAAAGTCTATAATTGGCATTTAGTTAATAATTCTATTGTATTAGATGATCATTTTCAGGTACATATTTACAGTATGGTTAGTTTTACTTTCAAAAAGGTTAAATTTTACTTTCCTTCTTTACTCCCAGTCTCTGAGGAGGAAGAGAAATTAGAAGCTGTGCAAACAAACCCAATTTTCTCCCCCTGGGGATTAATAAAGTATTCTGATTCAGATGAAAAGTAAAAGTAAAGTGGTTTCTCATTGAGAAATGTGTACAGCAAAATGCCTGCGTATTAGTCCTACATGACCGACTGTGATCAATTAAATCATTTTCATGTCACTGATCACCACAAATTGCCCTCTGCCTTTCCTCTCCCTCGTTCCAGCTGTACTTCCCTAGTCTTAGTGTCAAGATAGAGAGACAGGAAGGTAGAGGGATTAGCTGTGGAGGAACATGTGTTTAGGAGCTATGTGTGTGTGTTTGTGTGTCTATTTTGAGTGTGTTTCCCTAGACCTGGTTTTATGTTTGTTGATCACAAGGACTGGCTATAAAACCCCTCCAGACAGGCAGCGTACACAAGCCGCTAGCTATTAATAGTCGTGTGTGTAGCTCCTCTGTCTGTCTAAGTCTGTTTCTAAAGCCGGGCGGTGTTGTCCTGAGGGTTGGGAAGCGGCTCTGACTGCACTTACAGAAATGCTGTGTGTCTACTCCAGTGAGTGGTGGACGAACATGACTGTGATGATCTGAGGAACGTGAGGAATGATGACAGTAACACTGGTTCCTGTGCTGATTTGGGTGTGTTTATGGCGTACACTGACTTCATCATACACATCTTAAATGGTGTTACATTATTGTGCTTCATCGTAATCTTATGAAAAAAGGGCTTATGGAAGTAAAAAAAACTTTGTTGCCTGGTTGTCATGCCACTGAGTACAGATCTCAGTATTTTGTGAATCTGAGACACACAGTAATCATCTTAGTAGCGTCTCTGACACACACACACACACACACAAATGCTAACTCCTGTGTGTTTGAAGTGCGGCTGTGAGCTAAACCTGTCAACTGCAGGATCTCCAA
>NC_083475.1:5146333-5158833 GCF_030014155.1 Tachysurus vachellii
CATGTTTAAACTGGCTGTTGATCAGTAATGTGCACTTATCTGTCAGAATTCATTTTTTCATAACTGTTTGATTTATGGCTCAGAGTAAAACTTTATCATGTTATAATGGCTTATTATTAGCCGGGAGCCTCAGGCTGTAAAAATGTGTGACATGAACAGGTCACGCTCTTGTGGTGGAGCTGAGAGCAGGGTGTGATGTGTGAATGCAGGCCTGCTCGTGGGACTGTAGATACTACAGCAGCAGAGTTTTACTGTCTGATTTTTATTAACATCATCTGGTTGTTCTGTTTGGACGCTGTTTGTATAAAGTACATGTTTGGGTGATATTTCAGCTCTTCTGGTTTTCAGTAGCTTT
This sequence comes from Tachysurus vachellii, assembly GCF_030014155.1. Taxonomy (NCBI): domain Eukaryota; kingdom Metazoa; phylum Chordata; class Actinopteri; order Siluriformes; family Bagridae; genus Tachysurus; species Tachysurus vachellii. The sequence goes on from NC_083475.1 coordinate 5,146,689, forward strand.
GTGTAACTGTGAATTTGCATGCTGATCGACCAATTAAACTGGTTCTTCAGCATTACTGTCTAACTAAATATTAGTTCTCTTTGTGTGGTTTGTGTCATGCAGTATAATAATATATATTTGTCACAGATAGTGTGGTCACACCACATGACATCACATTCGCTCTAATTTAATAGGCCGGAAATGGAGCCGTGTAGAACCAGCCTGTAGGAAGTCCAGGTTTGTTTTTTTCTAGTGTCTGCACTCAGCTGTTCTCACACGTGAGCAATCTTTTACATTTACATTACCAGAACGTGCTCTATTAGTGAATACATCACCAGTGGTTCAACTAGGTTAAAGATTTAGGATAAGATTAAGATTTAAGATAAGATTTATCTAATGCCAAGAAAGCATTAAAAAAACTTGAAATACTTTAAGCACTTGACTTTAAATAAACTATTTTCATAAAGGTCATTTGTTTGGCCAGCGTGGCCTGACCTAGACCTTGTGTTGTTTTTTTGGGTTTTTTTTTTTTTTGCATTAGTGCTGCATGTTTGATGAAGCTTGGAAGTCAGCTCATGAATGATGCAGACTTTTCCATTGGTGTGCATGAGTGTGCAAACGACACCCCAGAACACTGATCAACAAGCTGCTCTCTCCTCTCTCCTTCACCCGCCCCAGTCACTTCACTCACACCGCCTCGTTTCCCTCTGAAAGCAAAGAAGGATTGAAGCAAACACCTCCAGCAGCAGAAACCCGAGGCCAAGCTAATCCTCTCATCCCTGAATAACTTTTCTCTTCTGCTTTTACTCAATACATCAAAGTTTTTCGAAGGCTCTGAGAAAGTTTTCAGCGAGCATCCTGTGATCTTCTGTTGTCAGAAAAGAGCAGTGATGAGGCAAAGCTCAGCTTGTGTATGGAGCGTGCATGTAAACTAACTGTGAACTATTAGAGAATGGATATTGATTATCAGTGGTGTTAATTCCTCAGACTGAAGAAGTATTTTTCAGATAAAACTGAAGAGGTTTTAATAAAATGCTCTGCATAAGACACCATGTTATTACTCTTGTGATGGTTTTGGATTAAGCCTCGTTGTCTGTCTGTGTTTGTGCCTTTCAGATTGGGGCGTATGACCAGCAGATTTGGGAGAAGTCTGTGGAACAAAGAGAAATCAAGGTACATCATTTTACTCATCACCCTTTCTTCCCTTCATCATTTTTAGTTAACTTTCAGTCTGCATTGTTTTTCTTCTTGTGCACATATGGAGGCCTGCTTCCTGTGGACCATGACACATTTGTGTGTGAATGTGCGTGTGTGTGTGTGAATGCTTGTGTCTGTGTTTGTGCGCTCGCGTATGTGTGTTGTGTGTGAGCTTGTGTGTGTGTGTGTGTGTGTGTGTGTGTGAGCTTGTGTGTGAGCTTGTGTGTGAGCATGTGAGTTTGTGTGTGTGAGTTTGTGTGTGTGTGCTTGTGTGTGTGAGCTTGTCTGTGTGTGTGTGAGCGTGTGAGTTTGTGTGTGTGTGTGAGCTTGTCTGTGTGTGTGAGCGTGTGAGCTTTTGTGTGTGAGCGTGAGTGTGTGTGAGCTTGTCTGTGTTTGTGTGTGTGAGCGTGTGAGTTTGTGTGTGTGAGCGTGTGAGCATGTGTGTGTGAGTGTGTGTGAGCATGAGCTTGTGTGTGTGTTAGCATGAGCTTGTGTGTGTGTGAGCATGAGCTTGTGTGTGTGTGAGCATGAGCTTGTGTGTTTGTGAGCATGAGCTTGTGTGTGTGTGAGCTTGTGTGTGTGTGAGCTTGTGTGTGTGTGAGCATGTGTGTGTGTGAGCATGTGTGTGTGTGAGCATGTGAGAGCTTGTGTGTGTGAGCATGTGAGTTTGTGTGTGTGTGCTTGTGTGTGTGTGCTTGTGTGTGTGAGCTTGTCTGTGTGTGAGCGTGTGTGTGTGTGTGAGCGTGTGAGTTTGTGTGTGTGAGCGTGTGAGCATGTGTGTGTGTGAGTGTGTGTGAGCATGAGCTTGTGTGTGTTAGCATGAGCTTGTGTGTGTGAGCATGAGCTTGTGTGTGTGTGAGCATGAGCTTGTGTGTTTGTGAGCATGAGCTTGTGTGTGTGTGAGCTTGTGTGTGTGTGAGCTTGTGTGTGTGTGTGAGCTTGTGTGTGTGTGTGAGCTTGTGTGTGTGTGAGCTTGTGTGTGTGTGAGCTTGTGTGTGTGTGAGCTTGTGTGTGTGTGTGAGCATGTGAGAGCTTGTGTGTGTGAGCTTGTGTGTGTGAGCATGTGAGTTTGTGTGTGTGAGTTTGTGTGTGTGTGCTTGTGTGTGTGAGCTTGTCTGTGTGTGTGTGAGTGTGTGAGTTTGTGTGTGTGTGCTTGTGTGTGTGAGCTTGTCTGTGTGTGTGTGAGTGTGTGAGTTTGTGTGAGTGAGTGTGTGAGCTTGTGTGTGTGTGAGTGTTTGTGAGCTTGTGAGCGTGTGAGCTTTTGTGTGTGAGCGTGTGTGTGAGCGTGTGAGCGTGTGAGCTTGTGTGTGAGCGTGTGTATTCTTGTGTGTATACGTGTCAGCATTCAGCTGTGCACTGACTGTGTGCCATCAGTACCATTTCTTTTTTCAGTTTAAACCTTTCCCCTTCTTCTCCACCACTCTGACTCTGAGCAGTTCATTAGACTGGTGAGTACAGCAGCAGGATCCTCCCCATCACTGTGTTCTTGGGCTGTACCATGTGATTGCCTGCCTCCTGGTCATCCACACTAGTCTTGCATTTTTAACACACCCGAGTGCCTTTGTGTGTGGTTTTGGGTTGCGTGTGTGTATGTGTGTGTGTATATGTGTGTGTGTGTGTGTGTGTGTGTGTGTGTGTGTGTGTGAAAGACATAAGAATACTGGATGAAATGAGTACTGGTACACGATCTAGATGAAGATTACACTGTTAAAAAAAAAGAGGGAGAACATTCTTGCCCCAAAAGATCTTTACATACCACACCGAAAAACAAAAGAAATCAGCATTGCCTGAGTGTGTGTTTCTGGTCTGCATTGTTGGTTGATTAAACCAGTCAACAGTGTTGGGAGACATAAAAGAGATATAAGAGATAAAGAGACATAAAAGCAAATTTCCACCAAAAACCAAACCCTGTGGTGTAAGCTTTACTGACCTGAGTAAAGTCTACAGGCCTTTTTGCTTGTGTTCGGACATTTGGCTCAATAGCAAACGAATGTTTCCTGAAATATCTTCACTGGTTTAATCTGAGTATGCTGTGAGCCTCAACATCCTGCCCTGATTGTGCTAATTTGTTTCTTGAACTGGTGGCAGTTTGGTGACTGGTACCTGGGGTGTGTTTTGACCCAGCCTGTATGTGGTAGTTTTCTATCCCTGGTGAAGGTGTGCTTCTTTTGGGAAAGTGGGCAGGGCTTTAAAAGGAGTATTCATTATTCTTTTATTTTTTTCTTGTTATTGTTTATTTTTCTTGTCATTATTTCGACGGGTCAAAAGACTTACAAACAAATACAGTATTCATCAGCCGTAGAATATTATTAACACTCATCTCCGTAGCCCCAAAGGTCTAAAAGGGCCGATGGTGTTAATAGTTGATAGTCACATGCATTATCTGATCGCTGGTGTTCTGACTGTCCCAACAAAATAAACAATATTCTCCTTTTTTATATTTGCTCTATAGATGTCTATTGATTGAGTGATGGTTTTTTATGATAAATTTCTAGTGAAAGTTCAGTAGTAAGCTTAATCGTACAGTTTGATATCGGAGCCTCATCCTGTACTGAAAAAAATCATTCACTCCCAAGTTTTGGTTCAGTGGATTTATTAAGATGTGTTTGTTTTAAACTCTGGAGAAAATTCCTTTTACAATATGAGGCTTTATCACTCTCATCTTACTCTCTCTTGTTGCTCTGGCAAGAGAAATGAACTCCACAACTTGTGATGTTTTATTGTTTGTCCTACATTCAAAATCTTTTATTTTTTTCTTTTTACTTTGATTGCACTCATTCTCCCAAAGCAAAAAGCCCCAGTGACCAATGAGCTCATAGAGCTTTAGCTAGTTTCCATATGTAAATTTACCTTTTGTAAACTAGTCCTAAGATATCTGTCTTATGTTCAAAATCACATTTGTACACAGTATGTTCACCACATGGCAATAACTGGTGGACCTCATAATTGGCTGCATGTGAAAGTCCTGTACAGGCAAAATTCTCAGGTCATATGCAAAGTCAGGGGAGTGATCATGGGTAAAAGGCAAAGGTCAAAAACCTCAGGAGCCAGAAGTGCTGTGATTTGGTATACTGCATCTCTGTGCTCATGGGTAACGGACACGTGGCCACCTTACACCAATTAGCTTGAAGCAGGAATTGTTTGTGTGGGCAGTTTCTGTGTGTGTGTGTGTGTGTGTGTGTGTGTGTGTGTGTGTTCAGTGTCTGTCCCCACTTGCTTGTTGAAATGGACTCACAGCCCTGGTCTTGTTAGTGTGCTGAACACCTGACTGGCTTGTGGTTAGAGGAGCTTACAGTGAGAGATGCTCTGTCCTTATATTGAGATCAGTTTAGTCCTCTAGCTGAACTGGAACCACATCTCTTTATTTGGACAGTTTCAGATCAGATCACAATGAAAGGCTTCTTCTGCCAGTGTAATTTGTTCATACAGGTGAATAAATCAATAGTAATGTGTGTATTTCTGGGCAAATATTGATCAGATCAACAATTCTCCATGTTTAATCTGAGTGTATGGAGCATCCATCCCTTTGAGTCCCTGTGAATGAGCTGTTACTATAGAAACAGTAACATATTAGATCATCAGTATTAAACCTGTGATGTGTCTTGCAGCTGACGCTGTGATAAGAGTCTCGTGCTTAGAGAAAATCAGTCACCAGATTGTGTTGATTGTACGTGTGTTTGTGTGGCTAATTCTCTGGAAATCAGTGTCATATTTAAAAGTCATTTATTTCATGTTTTGCATCGGAACAGAAACAGTTAGGCCTGAAGTTATCTTTCCATACAATCTCTTGACTGCACCAGATAAACATTAGAGCAGAAATTAAAGCAGAATGTTTATTTAATATGTATGCTTACTAAATGTGCTATTAATATTTATTCATTTATGAATAATTTGTAATATTTGAATATTGATATTGACTGAACCCCAGTGTGCTCTTCTGCTCTTCTCACACGAATCTGCATGATTTAATCTTACTTCATTTTCCTAAATGTGGGAAATTTCCCTTTTCGCTAATAATAATAATCTACAAGTTGTGTATAGAATATTCTGTGGCCAAATGTCAACACCGTGGTGGAGCAAAATGAAATGAATAGAAAGAATAAACTTTTTATTTAAAAAGTCCTTGAAGACAATAACTAGATTTATTTTTTCTAAGTCTTTAGAATGTACAGTAGAAAAATTAGCAATTTTATGTTTTTTTGCAATTTTTTGTGTGATAAAACAATCAAAGAAAGTTTTGGACATGTTGTAGAAAGGCCAAAAAGACAAAATGATGCTGTGAAGTTTTGATTTAGTTATTTTAATAAACAGCATTTGAAGCATTTTAAATGTGATTGATGTAGCATACTGTGGATTTTCAGAGAATTACCCGTGTGTGTGTGTGTGTGTGTGTGTGAGAGAGAGAGAGATTTTGTGTGTGTGTGAGAGAGAGAGATTGTGTGTGTGTGTGTGTGAGAGAGAGAGAGAGAGAGATTTTGTGTGTGTGTGTGTGTATGAGAGAGAGAGATTGTGTGTGTGTGTGTGTGTGTGTGTGTGTGTGTGAGTGAGTGAGAGAGAGATTGTGTGTGTGTGTGTGTGTGTGTGAGTGAGTGAGTGAGAGAGAGATTGTGTGTGTGTGTGTGTGTGTGTGTGTGTGTGTGAGAGAGAGAGAGAGAGAGAGATTTTGTGTGTGTGTGTGTGCGTGTGTGAGATTGTGTGTGTGTGCGCAGGGCTTATATGTGTGCATTTCCTGTGCAGTTCCTTCACATGATTTATTATTTTACCTGATAAGAGTAATGTGGATTAAAGCACTAACTTTTCCACCAAGACGTCACTCTGATAGTGCTTTCATGTCTAATCCTAGCTTCTGTTGCACAGGGCCTGAGGAACAAACCGAAGAAGACCGGCCATGTGAAACCAGACCTCATTGACGTGGATCTAGTGAGAGGTGAGTAGAGATGTGAAACATTTCCACTGTGGATGCTGTAATGTGAACATTTCTCAGCAGTTTTACTGTCTGCATTGGACTCTCAGCAGCTATTACCTCACTCTTCACTCTCAGACTCATTGATCGTGTTTCTCAGCTAATCCAGACATCTAAGTCTTTTATCTGCCAGCTTGATCAATAGACCTCAAGTCTACTTGAAATCTGCCAAACATTTCTCCAGATATCTGCAGTAATTTACTTTTCCCTCATCTCTGTATCCTCACACCTTCTATAGAAAAACTGCTGGCCTAATTCCTGTCTGTTGTTCATCTCCAAAAATCTATAGTGGGAAGTGCACAGCTCTGATTGTAGCTGGAACACTGAGCTCTGTCAGTCAGGCTGCTTCTTCTCTATCTGGCAGATAGAGTACAGCTCATTTATACTGAGCAGTTGAGGGTTAAGCTTGGTAGTCCTGCAATTTGACCTCACGACCTTCATAAAGTCTTAACCACTAAGCTACCGCTTGCTCTGAACAACCTCACACCCTCACAGTGATGATAGCTCTCCAGCCCTCCAGGTTTAGACCTGCTATCCACCTTGAATGACCTTCAGACTGTTCCAGCTTCCTGTCTCAGTACCAGGGTGCGAGAGCTTTCATCCTGCACTTAGACTCTGGAGCTCTAATCAGTCCTGTTAACTGGACTCCACTGTTTTATTTAAATCCTACCTAAAAATTCTGAAGTTGCTCCACTTTGCCTAATTTCTACTAGATTTAAGCTTGCATTGTAATGTGACCTTGGGTGCCTTGAATAAATATTATTAGCAAGACTATATCTGTCTATCTGTGCTGGTATTCAAGTTTACAAATAGACATGGAAATGTATAAAATGTAATTTTTTTTAAGGCTCTGCGTTTGCCAAAGCCAAGCCAGAAAGCCCATGGACATCTCTAGCACGGAAGGGAATAGTTCGGGTTGTTCTCTTTCCCTTTTTCTTTAAATGGTGGATTCAGGTGACTTCCAGAACCATCTTTCTGCTGCTGCTCTCCCTTTACCTGCTCCAAGGTCAGTTACAAAACAGCCACAGAAACACAAAGCAGAAAAATGAATAAGATTCCAGTATATTTCTTTGAAATGGGAGAATATCTTCTCCTAACATATTGTGTTAACCCTGATACTGAATAAGTACAGAATTATTAATCATATATTTCTGTATAAGATATGATAAACAGTGCTGTAGTCTTGAATGCTACTGACTCTGTTCACTGCTCCTTTGTGTTTCAGTGTTCGCAACAGTGTTGTTTCTCAGCATCTCACATCCCCATGACATCCCAGCGACTGAGGTGTTTGGGGCTTTCTGGCTCATGCTGCTTCTGGGCACCGTGCACTGCCAGATCGTATCCACACGCACACCCAAACCTGCTCCCAATGCCACAGCCAAGAGGAGAAGGTGGGCAGGACGGACCACTCGGCAATGACCGTCTGTCTTCTCTCTCTATCTGTATCTGTCTTATGCTTGTAGTGACTGTAAAAGAAATGTGATGGCTAAACCCCTGTTCCCATGCAGGTGCTAGACCTTTTTCCTTTTGTGTCATGTGACCTGGGTTTACCATTCATTTCCTGTGTGGGGTGAAAGGTGTCTGGTACTTCTGTAGCATGTAACGTATCCAGCCTGGTCTGTGCACAATTTTCTGACCAATGTGAGAAAATTGCTCTCTGCTATGTGAGAAATAGACAGTATATTAGAAGTAGAGAGGAACAGACATGACACTGATTTTAAGGTCCAAAGAACCAAATTAGATCCCTGTTCCAGTCAGAAGAAGCTGATATCTGGCTTCCACATGATGTTTATCACCCAGAGAAAACTGCAAATCAGATTAGAGCTCACACATGCTGCAGTTTACAGATGCAATCAGAGCATCTGTATTAAAGTACATGTGAATGAAACAAGTAATACACTCATTAATACATGTCAACAGGCTTAAAGTAACTTGAGATTATAATCAGCTTCTGGATGTTTGATAACCTGTTCATTTGTGAAAAAAAAAAGAATCGGATCAAATTTCTTCTTTATCGAGACAATTTTTTCAGCACAATTTATTACTGAGTGAAAGCCAGGTCCGTAACTAATACTCCCTGCTGCTTAGAATCACCACTTTAGCTCTATTTATTCTCAAAATCTAATAAAAAGGTTCTTCATTTTGTTTCTGAAGTGATTCTGTTTGGACTTCTCTTTCTAAAGCGCTTTACGCTTTTAATGTTTTTCACTAAAGGAAGTTAAGGAAGGCAGCACACTTGGAGGTGCATAGGGAAGGCGATGGCTCTAGCACTACTGATAACACACAGGAAGGGGCACCGCTGCTCCTGGGCTCTGCCACCACTCACAGTATCGGTGCTTTCTTCAGAGATTTCTGGCATAATATCTTTAAATCGGGGTGTGTATTTTACCCTTTAAGATTACATGTTATATCTGCATGGCTGCAACATCTCTTGTCCATCATTTTCATGTTTCCATTTGTTTCTTATCAGATTTTAAATTGGTCCTTGATGTGAGAACCTAAATTAGAAGTGATTTCACTGTAAGGAAAAAGGGGGATTTTGCAGCTGCTTTCTGTTCCTTTGTGACAGCTGGGGCACTCCTTTTAAGACCGCTCTGGCTTTACACTTCTCGTCTCAGATCTTGGAGTCACCAACATAGCACAAATAAAGAATTGGCAGTTTTTTAATGAAAGCTTGTTTATTCAATCCGCAGAACATGAAATATTTGTAATTATAGTTGCTACTAGTCAGTAAACCAGCTTTAAGTTGTTGTTTTTTCTCCAAGCAGATTATAATATTTTCTGTGTAAACTCCTTGCAGCTTTATCCATTATCACATACACTGAACACACAGTGTCACAATGTGTGGTGTTATGTCCAAGAGCTGAGACGTCCTGACCTTAGCTGATCTAACATGGTCTGTCCCAGTTGTTCTAGACCCATGTGTTAGTATTAATCTAATAACACCTATAACAATGCACAGAACATCACGTTAGTACCTAGTACCTTAGAGCTGAGACTTTCTGTATAAATATCGTAGAGTAGTATGGTGTTGTCTGCACTAGGGGTGTAACGGGATACGGATACAAATAGTACTATAAATATGTAGCTAAACCTGACCTAAACACTGTCTTAATGAGCTCCAGTGTAAAACCCTGTTTCTTGCTCCATATAATCCTGACTGCTCATAATAACCCTGACAGTCTCAGGCTTCTGGCTCGCCCACAGTCTTTATTTATTTACTTTTAAAAATAGTGGAATACACGTGTGATGTTTTTTGTCGCTTTTAAACGAGCATTCTCAATCATAATTAAAAGAAAATCGCAAAATTATCAAGGCGTTACTAATAAACCCGATAAAAGGACCCCATGTGGATTTGCAGCTGTGTTCGAGTCCCAGCTGTATTTGAGAGCATGTCTAGGGTCTAAAACTGAGGTAAAATCATATTAGATGATCAAGTGGTTATTTATTTTAAGCCTGTATGGTTCCAACGCTCTTCCGGCTTTTATCTATAAATAGATATAAATGTTTTAGCTCTAACAGATACAGATAATTGCATTCTGTTATACTCTCAGTGTCCAGAGCAGTAACTGTAGCACAGTGCCTGTAGCTTCCTGTGAGCTTAGGCTGGTTCTTAGTCTTGAAGCCCCATTCTGACAGAGAACGAGACGCATGCATCATTTAGTCTCTGTTTTTGAACCATTCCCGTTCCAATTTTTGTTTTGCAGGTCTAAGAAATTCAAGCTGTCCATCGATAAGTCCACAGAGACGGATAACGGATACGTGTCACTGGATGGCCGGGTCACAAGCAAGAGCAGTGAGGAAAGGCTGCAGCTCCACGAGCCTCACTGTGACCTGCTGCGCTGTGAGGAACTGGGCTGGAGCGGCCCACAGTCCCGAAATAAACTCCTGTCTCCCAGCAGCAAGGTACATGCTCCTGCTTTCAGTGGCTTCAGTCCACACAATAAAGATCTATTCTGGTGTTACTGGTAATGGAGAACAGGTCTGATGAGGGGTCGCTCATGTTAGCAGTGTTCTACTAGTCTCTCTTTTTTATGTTTAATGACACCAGGAGTGTTTGTACAGCATTATTGTACAGATGATGAGCAGGTGAAGCCATGCACTCTAAACCATACACAGACAGACTTGGACAGATAGACAGAGACAGACAGGCATAAACAGAGACAGACAGACATAAACCGAGAGGGAGAGAGACAGACTGACAGAAACAGGTAGACAGACATGGACACATGCTTCTTGATCCAGTGATGATGTAATACAGCAGGCTGTGAGATACATACACTTGTCTGTCCACACAGTGAAGCTTTATTTTCTGCTTTTTCACTGCATGCAGGAATGCAAGTTACACAACGTGGAGAACATGTCTGACGAGGCATCAAGCGAAGAAGACCCCGAAAACTACAGCATTCTCCGTAGGGGTGTGGAGCGTACGAACAGTGACTGCACACTGCGCAACAGAAAAACCCACCACTACAAAAAACACTATACAACTGCAGAGGTACTGTACACACACACACACACACGTCTCTCCATAGTGCTTTACACAACACATCAGTGTGTGTTGTTGTTTTTTTAAACACTGGTATAAAGACATTGCAATCCTACGATTCTTAAATTTCCTGTAAAAAACAACTTCAAGGATTAGACATTAATGTGGGATTCTTTGGCAAATTACACTTGAATAATAATCTGAATAACATGCTTTCTCTTGGTCTTGATAGACTTTGATCAGATCTCATGTGTCCTGAGATTATTGTGTCTATTTAGTCCAACCTTTAACCTTTTAGAAAAATTTTTTCAACATTTATTCATATTAACAGAAATATTTTAGCTATTTAGATACAAAGAACTCATGCTTAGGATTGATGAAGTAAATGTTTTCAACAATCTAATATCTAATGTGTGATTTTTATTTTTTTTTATTTCCTCAGGAGATGCCCAAGTTAGGCACGAGTTGTAGCTCCCGCTGCTCCAGCCTGCGCAATCAGGACTCTGAGAGCACTCGGCACGAGTCGGAGACAGAGGACTTGTTGTGGGAGGACTTCCTGCACTGTGCAGAGTGTCGCTCGTCCTGTACCAGCGAGACCGAGGGGGAGGGGTCTGCTGTCTGCCCTGCCTCCAAAAAAGAATACCGGGACGACCCCTTCCTACAGGTACATTCTGTGCACAAGTGCACAAGATGTCACACACTTGGACTTAGAGCCACAACATAACATGGAGTTTCTAGAATAGCTGAAAGGAGCCATGACACCTTTCTACTTCTCTTTAGCTGTTCTCTAGTTTAGGGTGCACTAGAATGTTATTACTCTGAATCTGCTCTAGTTGGCACACTGGGAGTCTTACACTCCATTTGAAAATCCCTGCTAGGTCCATTAGGACATAATGTCATCGTTTGAAGCATTTTATACACCAGTATAGCATGTTTTAGCTAATCCTGCCCTGAAGTGGAATCAGTGGCTACAGGCTGGATTATTACAGCAGATAGTAAAAGATGTGCGAGCTGTTATTCTCGGGTCATTACTCCACTCTCTTTTGGTAATTTGTAAGGATTCGTACCCTCGGTTAAGATTCTATTTTAACCCACATCCTGTTACATGATTACAGGCGATACTAGCCTTTTTAATTTGATTAGCATTTAAGCATGAAAAGTTAACAATCTGTTTACACCAGATTAAGATAAAAATTCCTTTAAGTAAAGAATAAGAAAATCTGGCCACACTAAGCTTTGAGGGGTGGGTTTGTTATTTTCTATTAATAAAATCATTTGAAGACTTCGGCAGGAAGGAATTAGTGTTAAGTCTGTAATGATCTCAGAAATGACTATGACCTATTAGCTCCTCAGTAGGTTTTGGTCGCTCAATTCCACTCGACTACAAACAGTTATAGAAATGACATTATTTCCTGTCCAGTGTCACTTAAATGAGGATGAGGTTCACTTCTGAGACTTCACTTCCTCTAAAGGTTTCTTCCTCATCATCTCAGGGAGTTTGTCCTCATCATCGTCAC
>NC_083475.1:5163833-5166333 GCF_030014155.1 Tachysurus vachellii
TATCAGTGAGAAGTTGAGAACACACGTTTAAACAGAGCGTTGCCATGGACACACAGGATTCTAACCGTAGAGACGGAGCGCACTATTTTCTTTAGATGAAACAATACAATCGTTTTTAAATCAATAAACTTCTTTTTAAAAGCATCATTTTGTGTCACATTATCGATTTATTTGTTAAGTAACAATATAATAAGCGTGATCCGCTTCGCGGACCTGTAACTTGAGCAACAGTGAAGCCACGAACTCGTGCTGAATATTTTAAAGGCGTAACAGCTGATGAAAAAGCAGAGACAATTGTAGACGAAAATGAAGAGAGATTTTATCTTTCGTCAACAATAATGCATGTTAATTTAGTCTTAGTCAGCGTTTTTGGACAGTGGTGCAGTCTCGTCATCGTCTCGTCTTAGTCATGAAAAAAAAGGTTGTTGACGAACATATTTCGTCTCGTCTCGTCTGACGAAATTAACAGTCTCACACACACACTCACACACACACTCACACACACACACACACACACACTCACACACACACACTCTCACACACACACTCTCACACACACACTCTCACACACACACTCACACACACACACTCTCACACACACACTCACACACACACTCTCACACACACACTCTCACACACACACTCTCACACACACACTCTCACACACACACTCACACACACACACACACACACACACACACACACACACGCACACACATCCTCTCACACGCTCTCACACACACACACACACTCACACACACACACTCTCACACACACACTCTCACACACACACTCTCACACACACACTCTCACACACACACTCACACACACACACTCTCACACACACACTCACACACACACTCTCACACACACACTCACACACACACTCTCACACACACACTCACACACACACACTCTCACACACACACTCACACACACACACACACACGCACACACATCCTCTCACACGCTCTCACACACACACACACACTCACTCTCACACACACACCCACACACACTCTCACTCCCACACACACTCTCACTCTCACACTCACTCTCTCACACACACACACTCACTCTCACACACACACTCACTCTCACACACACACACTCACTCTCTCACACACACACACTCACACACACACTCACTCTCACACACACACCCACACACACTCTCACTCTCACACACACACTCACTCTCACACACACACACTCACTCTCACACACACACTCACTCTCTCACACACACACACTCACACACACACACACACACACACACACACACACACACACACACAGGCACTCACATACACACACTCACACACACTCACACGCACGCACACTCACACACATGCACACTCTCACACACATGCACACTCACACACACACACTCTCACACACACAGACACTTTCACACACACAGGCACTCTCACACACACACACTCACACACACACTCACACACACACGCACACACAACCTCTCACACGCTCTCACACACACACTCACACGCACTCACACACACACGCACACACATACGCACTCACACACACGTGCACACACACTCACACACACACACACTCTCTCACACACATACACCCACTCACACACACACACTCTCACACACACAGGCACTCACATACACACACAGCAAACAGCAAAACACCTTTGCTGTTTATGTTTACTTTGTTATAATCAGTTTCTAATACATGATTCTGTTGTTTGATCAGATTAATCTGTACTTAAAAATGGAAAAGAAACCCAACAAGAAAGAAGAGCTGACTCTCGTCAACAACGTCCTAAAGCTGGCCACCAAACTTCTGAAGGTGTTGCTTCATCTTTAGTCTTTTTCTGTGTCTCTCTCTCTGTGTCCCACTCTTACAGTCCCAGGATTCACTTCATTATACTGTTAAAGTGCTCAATAATATCAGGGCTGACAAATGGCTCAGACCTTCTGTTGTTGTGGGGGTTTCAGACTGAGTTCCTTAATGAGTGCACATGTACTCAGGGGATAGGGTCAGGAAAATCTGCTGCTAGAATAAAGACTTAGATGTTTAGTGTTTAAAATGCCTTTGCACACACTTAATACACTCGACTTTATAGACTATAATGCTGGAAGCTTAATGACTTATTAGAAGGTTTTTCCTCAATTGTTCTCTGTGGTTTTAAGACTCAAATTCTAATTAAGGCTCTAAATCTGAATCAGTTTTCTGTGTTGTGACAATGTTTACTGTTGAATGCACTAAACAAATGAGAGAAAATTGAATTGAACTAATCCCCCCCCTCCCCCCCCTCCAACAGGAACTGGACACTCCTTTCAGGCTGTATGGCCTCACCATGAACCCTCTCCTGTACAGCATTACACAGGTGGTGATCCTATCTGCAGTGTCAGGGGTCATCAGTGACCTGCTGGGCTTCAACGTGAAAGTGAGAACAAATGATAGTCACAAATACTTGGTTATTAATACAAGAAGAAATAAACAATTCTATTGGACGTGTGAA